>NC_071100.1:51940000-52237485 GCF_024256425.1 Clarias gariepinus | reverse complement strand
ATGAGAAGGAGGGAGAAATCCTTCCATTTGTAGGGAAATCCAGTTGGACTCCCAAATTATCCCAAGTCCCAAATACCATCAGACAAATAATTAGAGCGGACAAATATGCAATCAGAAATATACCCTGGAATTACAGGGTAGTTCCAAATCTGAGTCGGGATGAAAGACAGGCCTTACAACAATTAAAAAATAACAGATCCATTGTGATCAAGCCGGCCGACAAAGGCAGTGCTGTGGTCATAATGGATAGATATGCATACATAATGGAGGCGGAACGGCAGTTGAACCTGGAAGAATACTATAAAAAACTCACAGAACCTATCTTCCTTAAAACGGTTCCTGTCGTGCGGGACATTCTTATTAAATTAAGGGAGGAGGGTTTCATAAACAAAAAACAAGAAATTTACCTGATGGGCCCTGATGATCCACGCCCCAGGTATTTCTACCTCCTCCCTAAAATTCATAAGGAACCACACACTTGGAGTGTTCCCTTTGAGATGCCCCCAGGCCGCCCCATTGTCTCTGACTGTGGCAGTGAAACACAGGCCACAGCAGAGTATATCGAATATTTCCTTAACCCGATAAGTACCAGACACCCCAGCTACATTAAGGATACCTATGACTTCATTGAAAAGATAAAAAATCTTTCTCTCCCGCCTGACTGTTTCCTGTTCACTATCGATATTGATAGTTTATATACCAACATTGAAACACCAGCTGGTATGGAAGCGGTCAGAGAGTGGTTTATTAAATTCCCTGATAAAAACAGACCTGAGGAAGCGATTTTGAAATTGCTGGATATTAACCTTACAAAAAATGATTTTGAGTTTAATTCCAAGCATTACCTTCAGGTCAAAGGCACAGCCATGGGCAAAAAATTCGCCCCTTCCTATGCCAACATATTTATGGCAAGATGGGAGGAAAGGGCCCTGGCTGCTTGGGAATTTAAACCTTTCAGTTATTATAGGTTCCTCGATGACATTTGGGGTGTCTGGACCGGTACAGAGGTTCAATTTAAACAATTTGCGGACCACCTAAATAATTTTCACCGTTCTATAAAAATAAAATACACACTGGACAGAGCGGGGGTCAACTTTTTGGACACAGTAACCTACAAGGGCAAAGGGTTTGTGGAGACGGGCAAATTAGATGTTAGAGTCTATTTTAAAGACACGGACACTCATGCACTTCTCCACAAATCAAGCTTCCATCCTAAACATACTTTCAGGGGTATCGTGAAATCTCAGATACAGAGATTTCACAGAATATGTACCCAGCCCGAGGATTTCCTGGAGGCGAAAAGCATTCTCTTTTCTGCACTCCGGAAACGAGGTTATTCCCGTTCCTTCCTGAGAAGCTGTGAGAGTCGATTTCTCGAAAAGAGGAAAAGCGATAATAAAAAAATGATTCCATTAATCACAACCTTCTCTAAAGGAAGCGTCCATCTTAACAAGTTGATGAAATCTAATTTCCATCAATTTCATATGCAAAATAAAGTGTTGGACGACCACAAAATCATTTCAGCCTACCGCAAAAATCAAAATCTCAAGGATATTCTGGTCCGAAGCAGGTTGCCTCCCTCGGGAGAGGAAAAAAGGAAACCTGTCCCACCGGGAGAATACAGGCCAAAACGATGGATCCAGAATCCACAAAATAAAACCATCTATGAGATTTCCCCGGCCTTGAAACATGACACAAGCAATTGTGTCTATTTAATTTATTGCACAAAGTGCAATAAACAGTATGTGGGGGAGACCAGAAACACTTTGGCGGTGAGGTTGACACAACATAGATATAATATTAAACATAAAAAAGATTCACACACTGTGGTTGTCCAACACTTTATAAAACACGGTATTGAATCCCTAAGGTTTATGGGATTACAATATAACAGATGGTGGTCCCACCAAGATAGAAAAAAGGCAGAAAGAACATGGATTAACAATTTAAGTTCCATGCATCCATGGGGTTTGAATGAACAATCTAGAGTAGTTTAAGACTCATGTTCAGGACAACCAGTGGCGGAGGTGTCGGTGCTTGGTGACTGTGAGGTAGGCCAGTGCACAACGTGGACGCTGGAGATTGCCCACTCTGCGCTTTCTAGCCCCCACCCTTACCTATCCCTAATCTTAACCTTCCCCTAACCATAACCTTTCCTACTTTTAGCTTTCTAACCCTATCTTTTCCTAACCCTAACCTTAACCCTAATTTACCCAACCCTAATTCTCCCTACCCCTAATCCCAAATCTTTCCTTTTGTTTCCGGCGTGGGAGCGGGCATGACCTGGCGTTGCGGCTATTTCCCCTAACCTAACCTAGCCAGTGCCACCTCCGATAGTTGAGCTACCGATGTATCCGCATTATCCATGGAACCTGTCAAAAAGAATAATATTTCATAAAATGATTATAAATAATGAATAGAAAATATAATAATTATACTTGGACATTCAAAATAATAATCTATTTTACTTACCTGGATTTACTTACCTGTTTTCATTAAATACAATTCAAAAAGATTGGGAAATGAAAAAAATGGAAAAACAAAGGAAGAGATAATTATAATAATTATTATTATTTTTATATATATTTTTTATATATATTTTTTGAATACAAGGAGACCATATTAGAGATTATCGGGGAGAGGAAAAAACCACTGAGGAAAATAAAAATAAGCTCCACACTGAAAAAGTTTCTTGTTATTTTCCTTTTTCCTTTTTTACAAGGGGGCGGAGCTTAGCCTCTGTGTGTGACTCACAGGCAAGCAGCCTCTCAGTTGGAGACAGAGAGCTATAGCAGCAACACGAGCTATTGTTGAGTTTTAGAGCCTATTTCTTTGAAAAAAATTGTTCAGAACTGGTGAAGGATTGTTAAAAGACCTTAGTCTTTCTTCCCTTAATAGCCAGTTTGAACTCTTTATTCAAGAGGACAAAACTTTTCTCTCTTTTGTGTATATATATTTTTCCTCAATTTTCTTGAGTTTGTTTGGCTAATTAGCTTTTGCTTAGCATAGCTTTTTTTCCTAGCAAACTCTTTTCCTCCCTGTTTCAGTTCTTTATTGAACTCACTATAATTTATTTTCTTCTGTATTCATTGTTTTTCTTTTTCTCTTCCCTTTTCCCTTTTCCCATCTTTTGAATTTAATTATTTTCGGCAAGTCTATGCCTGATGAAGGCTTAAGCAAGCCGAAACGTTGCAGCAACGGACTTGCCATTTGTTTAAATCAATTTATTTCATTTTATTTTGAGCAGCAACAGACTTGCCATATTGTTTAAAGAATTCTATTTTGTTTTACTTTGAATATGTCATACCGTGGTCCATTCTATTCGGGACGGGGGCGACCCTACTCCCATCCTGATGATTGGGGATGGAGAGACAGGTATCCCTGTCCTGAGGAATGGTATCACAACGTCAGATACCAGGAATACAGAGTTCCCCAAAACACTAGGGAGTTCAGAAATAGTAAACTGTACCCCAGATTCACTCAGAATTACCCTAGACAAATTCCTGAATGGAGCGATTATGACCCCTACTGGAGACAGTGGGGACGTGCTCCAAGACGTAAGAGCCCTCAGCAAAGACCACGATCCACTAGTGGCAAACAACGGGGCACTACAAATGACAAAAAGTCTAAACAAAAACAGGGCAAAAAACAGAAAAAACAGCCCAAACAAAATAGGAGGGGTAAAAATAAAAATAAAAAACAAACTGCAGAAGCCCAAGATAAAAAATTTAGAAGCTTAGTTAAACAATTATTAGAATTACTGAGATCCTTCCATCATCTTGAGAAGATCTCTATACATGCGGAGGAGGAACCTCCTTCTTTTACTAAGCTCACATATTTTCTGGGCGATGTAGTAAAACCGGCTAATCTGACACCAGAAACAAAAACCCTCCTAGAAGGTAATGCCAAAAATTGGGCATACACCACACGCCTAATCCTGCAAGATCACTACATAAATTTCATTGAGAAAGAGAGTGAAATCTTGCAGAAAACACTGATTGGGGATTGGGACACAGCCCTGAAGGTTGCAATTAAGTGGTACAGAAGGAGATATCCCAAAAGACATATGCAGGAGCCTATAAAGAAAGTAGAGGCACTCCTGCTGTCTTTTGATCGGATTGAAGGACGAAGGGATAGGGACACAGAAAGGGATAGGGTCACCTCTGTTATCACAGAGGAAGATTTCCCACCCCTGTCACAGGCCCCAGAACCCCCTTCTCCTGTACCTACTGCAACTAGAGAGAGAACACCTCCTCCGTCCCTTACCCCTTTTCCCATTGCACTGCCACGTAGGATCCCGCGGCCTAGGCAGCGGATCACAGTGCAAGTGTCTTCCCCGAAAAATCCGGCGGTCGCACATCAGGATGAACATCCAGAACTACTGGAAGTTCATAGTGACCCGGGAACTCAAAAAACATCCACAGATATGCCAGTTCCCATAGAAAGGTCACGAACACAGGATGATGTGTCTCATACACAACATGAGGAGGTTCTCTCACACGTAGATACACGTGAGGAGTTCTCCTTGCCAGTGGTTCAGATACATGCAATTCAGTGCAGTAGTAGTTCATCCGATGTAAGCGATACTGAACTAGAGCCTCTTATCAATTTTGAGGATGATCGGGGAGAGTTAGACACCCTCCCACTTATGGATTCCCCTTGTTCACTGGGGTTCCGGGTGGGGGGATGTCTTTTACCCGAACCCCCTCTAGATCAGTCTAATGTGTTCACAAGCACACCGTCTGAGTCACCAAAAGCGTACAAGCCCATTAGACACCTGCGCACAGTTAGGAAACTGGTTGATTGGGGTCTTAGTGTACGGAAAAAATATTGCATTCTGGGGGACTCCAATGTGAGTAGATTTCCTCATCACTCCTTTGCTGATGTCCAAATTGACAGCTACCCGGGTGCTACATTCCGACATGCAGAAAACCTGATTAAAAAAGCACAGGTGCACGTGGCTGTAGAGAAAGTGATCTTATCCTTCGGGATAAATCACCGTGGTCAAAAAGCTAAGTTAACGGCTATTAAAGAAATGCAGCGGGCTTTAAAGGCAGCAAGGGAGAAATTCCCCAATGCCGATATCATAATCCCGCTTATTAATTTCTCCAGGACATTAAAGAGAGATGAACAGGTGATCCTGGATAACCTAAATAGCCACATCCAGAGAAACATGTCTCACCTGCCATTATTGCCCAAAGCGCAATTTAAAGTAGGTGATGATCAAATTCACTGGACATTAAATTGTGCTCGCGCCATATTCGAACAATGGGTCGAGCACTTAAACTTAGCTGCCCTATAAACCCAAAACCGGGATTATCAGATAGGAAGAGTGAAGTTTTAAATTTATCTAAACACTTCACACCTACAAAAGGGCAAATTCAATTATTGAGCAAGGGCCTTACTTTCATCCCCACACCCAAAATTAACATAAACACAAAAAAACTACTGATTGCTGATATACAACAATATCATAGAAGACTGCTTCTGGCAGCCTTCTATAGATATGAGAAGGAGGGAGAAATCCTTCCATTTGTAGGGAAATCCAGTTGGACTCCCAAATTATCCCAAGTCCCAAATACCATCAGACAAATAATTAGAGCGGACAAATATGCAATCAGAAATATACCCTGGAATTACAGGGTAGTTCCAAATCTGAGTCGGGATGAAAGACAGGCCTTACAACAATTAAAAAATAACAGATCCATTGTGATCAAGCCGGCCGACAAAGGCAGTGCTGTGGTCATAATGGATAGATATGCATACATAATGGAGGCGGAACGGCAGTTGAACCTGGAAGAATACTATAAAAAACTCACAGAACCTATCTTCCTTAAAACGGTTCCTGTCGTGCGGGACATTCTTATTAAATTAAGGGAGGAGGGTTTCATAAACAAAAAACAAGAAATTTACCTGATGGGCCCTGATGATCCACGCCCCAGGTATTTCTACCTCCTCCCTAAAATTCATAAGGAACCACACACTTGGAGTGTTCCCTTTGAGATGCCCCCAGGCCGCCCCATTGTCTCTGACTGTGGCAGTGAAACACAGGCCACAGCAGAGTATATCGAATATTTCCTTAACCCGATAAGTACCAGACACCCCAGCTACATTAAGGATACCTATGACTTCATTGAAAAGATAAAAAATCTTTCTCTCCCGCCTGACTGTTTCCTGTTCACTATCGATATTGATAGTTTATATACCAACATTGAAACACCAGCTGGTATGGAAGCGGTCAGAGAGTGGTTTATTAAATTCCCTGATAAAAACAGACCTGAGGAAGCGATTTTGAAATTGCTGGATATTAACCTTACAAAAAATGATTTTGAGTTTAATTCCAAGCATTACCTTCAGGTCAAAGGCACAGCCATGGGCAAAAAATTCGCCCCTTCCTATGCCAACATATTTATGGCAAGATGGGAGGAAAGGGCCCTGGCTGCTTGGGAATTTAAACCTTTCAGTTATTATAGGTTCCTCGATGACATTTGGGGTGTCTGGACCGGTACAGAGGTTCAATTTAAACAATTTGCGGACCACCTAAATAATTTTCACCGTTCTATAAAAATAAAATACACACTGGACAGAGCGGGGGTCAACTTTTTGGACACAGTAACCTACAAGGGCAAAGGGTTTGTGGAGACGGGCAAATTAGATGTTAGAGTCTATTTTAAAGACACGGACACTCATGCACTTCTCCACAAATCAAGCTTCCATCCTAAACATACTTTCAGGGGTATCGTGAAATCTCAGATACAGAGATTTCACAGAATATGTACCCAGCCCGAGGATTTCCTGGAGGCGAAAAGCATTCTCTTTTCTGCACTCCGGAAACGAGGTTATTCCCGTTCCTTCCTGAGAAGCTGTGAGAGTCGATTTCTCGAAAAGAGGAAAAGCGATAATAAAAAAATGATTCCATTAATCACAACCTTCTCTAAAGGAAGCGTCCATCTTAACAAGTTGATGAAATCTAATTTCCATCAATTTCATATGCAAAATAAAGTGTTGGACGACCACAAAATCATTTCAGCCTACCGCAAAAATCAAAATCTCAAGGATATTCTGGTCCGAAGCAGGTTGCCTCCCTCGGGAGAGGAAAAAAGGAAACCTGTCCCACCGGGAGAATACAGGCCAAAACGATGGATCCAGAATCCACAAAATAAAACCATCTATGAGATTTCCCCGGCCTTGAAACATGACACAAGCAATTGTGTCTATTTAATTTATTGCACAAAGTGCAATAAACAGTATGTGGGGGAGACCAGAAACACTTTGGCGGTGAGGTTGACACAACATAGATATAATATTAAACATAAAAAAGATTCACACACTGTGGTTGTCCAACACTTTATAAAACACGGTATTGAATCCCTAAGGTTTATGGGATTACAATATAACAGATGGTGGTCCCACCAAGATAGAAAAAAGGCAGAAAGAACATGGATTAACAATTTAAGTTCCATGCATCCATGGGGTTTGAATGAACAATCTAGAGTAGTTTAAGACTCATGTTCAGGACAACCAGTGGCGGAGGTGTCGGTGCTTGGTGACTGTGAGGTAGGCCAGTGCACAACGTGGACGCTGGAGATTGCCCACTCTGCGCTTTCTAGCCCCCACCCTTACCTATCCCTAATCTTAACCTTCCCCTAACCATAACCTTTCCTACTTTTAGCTTTCTAACCCTATCTTTTCCTAACCCTAACCTTAACCCTAATTTACCCAACCCTAATTCTCCCTACCCCTAATCCCAAATCTTTCCTTTTGTTTCCGGCGTGGGAGCGGGCATGACCTGGCGTTGCGGCTATTTCCCCTAACCTAACCTAGCCAGTGCCACCTCCGATAGTTGAGCTACCGATGTATCCGCATTATCCATGGAACCTGTCAAAAAGAATAATATTTCATAAAATGATTATAAATAATGAATAGAAAATATAATAATTATACTTGGACATTCAAAATAATAATCTATTTTACTTACCTGGATTTACTTACCTGTTTTCATTAAATACAATTCAAAAAGATTGGGAAATGAAAAAAATGGAAAAACAAAGGAAGAGATAATTATAATAATTATTATTATTTTTATATATATTTTTTATATATATTTTTTGAATACAAGGAGACCATATTAGAGATTATCGGGGAGAGGAAAAAACCACTGAGGAAAATAAAAATAAGCTCCACACTGAAAAAGTTTCTTGTTATTTTCCTTTTTCCTTTTTTACAAGGGGGCGGAGCTTAGCCTCTGTGTGTGACTCACAGGCAAGCAGCCTCTCAGTTGGAGACAGAGAGCTATAGCAGCAACACGAGCTATTGTTGAGTTTTAGAGCCTATTTCTTTGAAAAAAATTGTTCAGAACTGGTGAAGGATTGTTAAAAGACCTTAGTCTTTCTTCCCTTAATAGCCAGTTTGAACTCTTTATTCAAGAGGACAAAACTTTTCTCTCTTTTGTGTATATATATTTTTCCTCAATTTTCTTGAGTTTGTTTGGCTAATTAGCTTTTGCTTAGCATAGCTTTTTTTCCTAGCAAACTCTTTTCCTCCCTGTTTCAGTTCTTTATTGAACTCACTATAATTTATTTTCTTCTGTATTCATTGTTTTTCTTTTTCTCTTCCCTTTTCCCTTTTCCCATCTTTTGAATTTAATTATTTTCGGCAAGTCTATGCCTGATGAAGGCTTAAGCAAGCCGAAACGTTGCAGCAACGGACTTGCCATTTGTTTAAATCAATTTATTTCATTTTATTTTGAGCAGCAACAGACTTGCCATATTGTTTAAAGAATTCTATTTTGTTTTACTTTGAATATGTCATACCGTGGTCCATTCTATTCGGGACGGGGGCGACCCTACTCCCATCCTGATGATTGGGGATGGAGAGACAGGTATCCCTGTCCTGAGGAATGGTATCACAACGTCAGATACCAGGAATACAGAGTTCCCCAAAACACTAGGGAGTTCAGAAATAGTAAACTGTACCCCAGATTCACTCAGAATTACCCTAGACAAATTCCTGAATGGAGCGATTATGACCCCTACTGGAGACAGTGGGGACGTGCTCCAAGACGTAAGAGCCCTCAGCAAAGACCACGATCCACTAGTGGCAAACAACGGGGCACTACAAATGACAAAAAGTCTAAACAAAAACAGGGCAAAAAACAGAAAAAACAGCCCAAACAAAATAGGAGGGGTAAAAATAAAAATAAAAAACAAACTGCAGAAGCCCAAGATAAAAAATTTAGAAGCTTAGTTAAACAATTATTAGAATTACTGAGATCCTTCCATCATCTTGAGAAGATCTCTATACATGCGGAGGAGGAACCTCCTTCTTTTACTAAGCTCACATATTTTCTGGGCGATGTAGTAAAACCGGCTAATCTGACACCAGAAACAAAAACCCTCCTAGAAGGTAATGCCAAAAATTGGGCATACACCACACGCCTAATCCTGCAAGATCACTACATAAATTTCATTGAGAAAGAGAGTGAAATCTTGCAGAAAACACTGATTGGGGATTGGGACACAGCCCTGAAGGTTGCAATTAAGTGGTACAGAAGGAGATATCCCAAAAGACATATGCAGGAGCCTATAAAGAAAGTAGAGGCACTCCTGCTGTCTTTTGATCGGATTGAAGGACGAAGGGATAGGGACACAGAAAGGGATAGGGTCACCTCTGTTATCACAGAGGAAGATTTCCCACCCCTGTCACAGGCCCCAGAACCCCCTTCTCCTGTACCTACTGCAACTAGAGAGAGAACACCTCCTCCGTCCCTTACCCCTTTTCCCATTGCACTGCCACGTAGGATCCCGCGGCCTAGGCAGCGGATCACAGTGCAAGTGTCTTCCCCGAAAAATCCGGCGGTCGCACATCAGGATGAACATCCAGAACTACTGGAAGTTCATAGTGACCCGGGAACTCAAAAAACATCCACAGATATGCCAGTTCCCATAGAAAGGTCACGAACACAGGATGATGTGTCTCATACACAACATGAGGAGGTTCTCTCACACGTAGATACACGTGAGGAGTTCTCCTTGCCAGTGGTTCAGATACATGCAATTCAGTGCAGTAGTAGTTCATCCGATGTAAGCGATACTGAACTAGAGCCTCTTATCAATTTTGAGGATGATCGGGGAGAGTTAGACACCCTCCCACTTATGGATTCCCCTTGTTCACTGGGGTTCCGGGTGGGGGGATGTCTTTTACCCGAACCCCCTCTAGATCAGTCTAATGTGTTCACAAGCACACCGTCTGAGTCACCAAAAGCGTACAAGCCCATTAGACACCTGCGCACAGTTAGGAAACTGGTTGATTGGGGTCTTAGTGTACGGAAAAAATATTGCATTCTGGGGGACTCCAATGTGAGTAGATTTCCTCATCACTCCTTTGCTGATGTCCAAATTGACAGCTACCCGGGTGCTACATTCCGACATGCAGAAAACCTGATTAAAAAAGCACAGGTGCACGTGGCTGTAGAGAAAGTGATCTTATCCTTCGGGATAAATCACCGTGGTCAAAAAGCTAAGTTAACGGCTATTAAAGAAATGCAGCGGGCTTTAAAGGCAGCAAGGGAGAAATTCCCCAATGCCGATATCATAATCCCGCTTATTAATTTCTCCAGGACATTAAAGAGAGATGAACAGGTGATCCTGGATAACCTAAATAGCCACATCCAGAGAAACATGTCTCACCTGCCATTATTGCCCAAAGCGCAATTTAAAGTAGGTGATGATCAAATTCACTGGACATTAAATTGTGCTCGCGCCATATTCGAACAATGGGTCGAGCACTTAAACTTAGCTGCCCTATAAACCCAAAACCGGGATTATCAGATAGGAAGAGTGAAGTTTTAAATTTATCTAAACACTTCACACCTACAAAAGGGCAAATTCAATTATTGAGCAAGGGCCTTACTTTCATCCCCACACCCAAAATTAACATAAACACAAAAAAACTACTGATTGCTGATATACAACAATATCATAGAAGACTGCTTCTGGCAGCCTTCTATAGATATGAGAAGGAGGGAGAAATCCTTCCATTTGTAGGGAAATCCAGTTGGACTCCCAAATTATCCCAAGTCCCAAATACCATCAGACAAATAATTAGAGCGGACAAATATGCAATCAGAAATATACCCTGGAATTACAGGGTAGTTCCAAATCTGAGTCGGGATGAAAGACAGGCCTTACAACAATTAAAAAATAACAGATCCATTGTGATCAAGCCGGCCGACAAAGGCAGTGCTGTGGTCATAATGGATAGATATGCATACATAATGGAGGCGGAACGGCAGTTGAACCTGGAAGAATACTATAAAAAACTCACAGAACCTATCTTCCTTAAAACGGTTCCTGTCGTGCGGGACATTCTTATTAAATTAAGGGAGGAGGGTTTCATAAACAAAAAACAAGAAATTTACCTGATGGGCCCTGATGATCCACGCCCCAGGTATTTCTACCTCCTCCCTAAAATTCATAAGGAACCACACACTTGGAGTGTTCCCTTTGAGATGCCCCCAGGCCGCCCCATTGTCTCTGACTGTGGCAGTGAAACACAGGCCACAGCAGAGTATATCGAATATTTCCTTAACCCGATAAGTACCAGACACCCCAGCTACATTAAGGATACCTATGACTTCATTGAAAAGATAAAAAATCTTTCTCTCCCGCCTGACTGTTTCCTGTTCACTATCGATATTGATAGTTTATATACCAACATTGAAACACCAGCTGGTATGGAAGCGGTCAGAGAGTGGTTTATTAAATTCCCTGATAAAAACAGACCTGAGGAAGCGATTTTGAAATTGCTGGATATTAACCTTACAAAAAATGATTTTGAGTTTAATTCCAAGCATTACCTTCAGGTCAAAGGCACAGCCATGGGCAAAAAATTCGCCCCTTCCTATGCCAACATATTTATGGCAAGATGGGAGGAAAGGGCCCTGGCTGCTTGGGAATTTAAACCTTTCAGTTATTATAGGTTCCTCGATGACATTTGGGGTGTCTGGACCGGTACAGAGGTTCAATTTAAACAATTTGCGGACCACCTAAATAATTTTCACCGTTCTATAAAAATAAAATACACACTGGACAGAGCGGGGGTCAACTTTTTGGACACAGTAACCTACAAGGGCAAAGGGTTTGTGGAGACGGGCAAATTAGATGTTAGAGTCTATTTTAAAGACACGGACACTCATGCACTTCTCCACAAATCAAGCTTCCATCCTAAACATACTTTCAGGGGTATCGTGAAATCTCAGATACAGAGATTTCACAGAATATGTACCCAGCCCGAGGATTTCCTGGAGGCGAAAAGCATTCTCTTTTCTGCACTCCGGAAACGAGGTTATTCCCGTTCCTTCCTGAGAAGCTGTGAGAGTCGATTTCTCGAAAAGAGGAAAAGCGATAATAAAAAAATGATTCCATTAATCACAACCTTCTCTAAAGGAAGCGTCCATCTTAACAAGTTGATGAAATCTAATTTCCATCAATTTCATATGCAAAATAAAGTGTTGGACGACCACAAAATCATTTCAGCCTACCGCAAAAATCAAAATCTCAAGGATATTCTGGTCCGAAGCAGGTTGCCTCCCTCGGGAGAGGAAAAAAGGAAACCTGTCCCACCGGGAGAATACAGGCCAAAACGATGGATCCAGAATCCACAAAATAAAACCATCTATGAGATTTCCCCGGCCTTGAAACATGACACAAGCAATTGTGTCTATTTAATTTATTGCACAAAGTGCAATAAACAGTATGTGGGGGAGACCAGAAACACTTTGGCGGTGAGGTTGACACAACATAGATATAATATTAAACATAAAAAAGATTCACACACTGTGGTTGTCCAACACTTTATAAAACACGGTATTGAATCCCTAAGGTTTATGGGATTACAATATAACAGATGGTGGTCCCACCAAGATAGAAAAAAGGCAGAAAGAACATGGATTAACAATTTAAGTTCCATGCATCCATGGGGTTTGAATGAACAATCTAGAGTAGTTTAAGACTCATGTTCAGGACAACCAGTGGCGGAGGTGTCGGTGCTTGGTGACTGTGAGGTAGGCCAGTGCACAACGTGGACGCTGGAGATTGCCCACTCTGCGCTTTCTAGCCCCCACCCTTACCTATCCCTAATCTTAACCTTCCCCTAACCATAACCTTTCCTACTTTTAGCTTTCTAACCCTATCTTTTCCTAACCCTAACCTTAACCCTAATTTACCCAACCCTAATTCTCCCTACCCCTAATCCCAAATCTTTCCTTTTGTTTCCGGCGTGGGAGCGGGCATGACCTGGCGTTGCGGCTATTTCCCCTAACCTAACCTAGCCAGTGCCACCTCCGATAGTTGAGCTACCGATGTATCCGCATTATCCATGGAACCTGTCAAAAAGAATAATATTTCATAAAATGATTATAAATAATGAATAGAAAATATAATAATTATACTTGGACATTCAAAATAATAATCTATTTTACTTACCTGGATTTACTTACCTGTTTTCATTAAATACAATTCAAAAAGATTGGGAAATGAAAAAAATGGAAAAACAAAGGAAGAGATAATTATAATAATTATTATTATTTTTATATATATTTTTTATATATATTTTTTGAATACAAGGAGACCATATTAGAGATTATCGGGGAGAGGAAAAAACCACTGAGGAAAATAAAAATAAGCTCCACACTGAAAAAGTTTCTTGTTATTTTCCTTTTTCCTTTTTTACAAGGGGGCGGAGCTTAGCCTCTGTGTGTGACTCACAGGCAAGCAGCCTCTCAGTTGGAGACAGAGAGCTATAGCAGCAACACGAGCTATTGTTGAGTTTTAGAGCCTATTTCTTTGAAAAAAATTGTTCAGAACTGGTGAAGGATTGTTAAAAGACCTTAGTCTTTCTTCCCTTAATAGCCAGTTTGAACTCTTTATTCAAGAGGACAAAACTTTTCTCTCTTTTGTGTATATATATTTTTCCTCAATTTTCTTGAGTTTGTTTGGCTAATTAGCTTTTGCTTAGCATAGCTTTTTTTCCTAGCAAACTCTTTTCCTCCCTGTTTCAGTTCTTTATTGAACTCACTATAATTTATTTTCTTCTGTATTCATTGTTTTTCTTTTTCTCTTCCCTTTTCCCTTTTCCCATCTTTTGAATTTAATTATTTTCGGCAAGTCTATGCCTGATGAAGGCTTAAGCAAGCCGAAACGTTGCAGCAACGGACTTGCCATTTGTTTAAATCAATTTATTTCATTTTATTTTGAGCAGCAACAGACTTGCCATATTGTTTAAAGAATTCTATTTTGTTTTACTTTGAATATGTCATACCGTGGTCCATTCTATTCGGGACGGGGGCGACCCTACTCCCATCCTGATGATTGGGGATGGAGAGACAGGTATCCCTGTCCTGAGGAATGGTATCACAACGTCAGATACCAGGAATACAGAGTTCCCCAAAACACTAGGGAGTTCAGAAATAGTAAACTGTACCCCAGATTCACTCAGAATTACCCTAGACAAATTCCTGAATGGAGCGATTATGACCCCTACTGGAGACAGTGGGGACGTGCTCCAAGACGTAAGAGCCCTCAGCAAAGACCACGATCCACTAGTGGCAAACAACGGGGCACTACAAATGACAAAAAGTCTAAACAAAAACAGGGCAAAAAACAGAAAAAACAGCCCAAACAAAATAGGAGGGGTAAAAATAAAAATAAAAAACAAACTGCAGAAGCCCAAGATAAAAAATTTAGAAGCTTAGTTAAACAATTATTAGAATTACTGAGATCCTTCCATCATCTTGAGAAGATCTCTATACATGCGGAGGAGGAACCTCCTTCTTTTACTAAGCTCACATATTTTCTGGGCGATGTAGTAAAACCGGCTAATCTGACACCAGAAACAAAAACCCTCCTAGAAGGTAATGCCAAAAATTGGGCATACACCACACGCCTAATCCTGCAAGATCACTACATAAATTTCATTGAGAAAGAGAGTGAAATCTTGCAGAAAACACTGATTGGGGATTGGGACACAGCCCTGAAGGTTGCAATTAAGTGGTACAGAAGGAGATATCCCAAAAGACATATGCAGGAGCCTATAAAGAAAGTAGAGGCACTCCTGCTGTCTTTTGATCGGATTGAAGGACGAAGGGATAGGGACACAGAAAGGGATAGGGTCACCTCTGTTATCACAGAGGAAGATTTCCCACCCCTGTCACAGGCCCCAGAACCCCCTTCTCCTGTACCTACTGCAACTAGAGAGAGAACACCTCCTCCGTCCCTTACCCCTTTTCCCATTGCACTGCCACGTAGGATCCCGCGGCCTAGGCAGCGGATCACAGTGCAAGTGTCTTCCCCGAAAAATCCGGCGGTCGCACATCAGGATGAACATCCAGAACTACTGGAAGTTCATAGTGACCCGGGAACTCAAAAAACATCCACAGATATGCCAGTTCCCATAGAAAGGTCACGAACACAGGATGATGTGTCTCATACACAACATGAGGAGGTTCTCTCACACGTAGATACACGTGAGGAGTTCTCCTTGCCAGTGGTTCAGATACATGCAATTCAGTGCAGTAGTAGTTCATCCGATGTAAGCGATACTGAACTAGAGCCTCTTATCAATTTTGAGGATGATCGGGGAGAGTTAGACACCCTCCCA
The DNA here is from genome assembly GCF_024256425.1 of Clarias gariepinus. NCBI lineage: Eukaryota > Metazoa > Chordata > Actinopteri > Siluriformes > Clariidae > Clarias > Clarias gariepinus. The sequence continues at coordinate 52,221,828 of NC_071100.1, read as the reverse complement.
CTTATGGATTCCCCTTGTTCACTGGGGTTCCGGGTGGGGGGATGTCTTTTACCCGAACCCCCTCTAGATCAGTCTAATGTGTTCACAAGCACACCGTCTGAGTCACCAAAAGCGTACAAGCCCATTAGACACCTGCGCACAGTTAGGAAACTGGTTGATTGGGGTCTTAGTGTACGGAAAAAATATTGCATTCTGGGGGACTCCAATGTGAGTAGATTTCCTCATCACTCCTTTGCTGATGTCCAAATTGACAGCTACCCGGGTGCTACATTCCGACATGCAGAAAACCTGATTAAAAAAGCACAGGTGCACGTGGCTGTAGAGAAAGTGATCTTATCCTTCGGGATAAATCACCGTGGTCAAAAAGCTAAGTTAACGGCTATTAAAGAAATGCAGCGGGCTTTAAAGGCAGCAAGGGAGAAATTCCCCAATGCCGATATCATAATCCCGCTTATTAATTTCTCCAGGACATTAAAGAGAGATGAACAGGTGATCCTGGATAACCTAAATAGCCACATCCAGAGAAACATGTCTCACCTGCCATTATTGCCCAAAGCGCAATTTAAAGTAGGTGATGATCAAATTCACTGGACATTAAATTGTGCTCGCGCCATATTCGAACAATGGGTCGAGCACTTAAACTTAGCTGCCCTATAAACCCAAAACCGGGATTATCAGATAGGAAGAGTGAAGTTTTAAATTTATCTAAACACTTCACACCTACAAAAGGGCAAATTCAATTATTGAGCAAGGGCCTTACTTTCATCCCCACACCCAAAATTAACATAAACACAAAAAAACTACTGATTGCTGATATACAACAATATCATAGAAGACTGCTTCTGGCAGCCTTCTATAGATATGAGAAGGAGGGAGAAATCCTTCCATTTGTAGGGAAATCCAGTTGGACTCCCAAATTATCCCAAGTCCCAAATACCATCAGACAAATAATTAGAGCGGACAAATATGCAATCAGAAATATACCCTGGAATTACAGGGTAGTTCCAAATCTGAGTCGGGATGAAAGACAGGCCTTACAACAATTAAAAAATAACAGATCCATTGTGATCAAGCCGGCCGACAAAGGCAGTGCTGTGGTCATAATGGATAGATATGCATACATAATGGAGGCGGAACGGCAGTTGAACCTGGAAGAATACTATAAAAAACTCACAGAACCTATCTTCCTTAAAACGGTTCCTGTCGTGCGGGACATTCTTATTAAATTAAGGGAGGAGGGTTTCATAAACAAAAAACAAGAAATTTACCTGATGGGCCCTGATGATCCACGCCCCAGGTATTTCTACCTCCTCCCTAAAATTCATAAGGAACCACACACTTGGAGTGTTCCCTTTGAGATGCCCCCAGGCCGCCCCATTGTCTCTGACTGTGGCAGTGAAACACAGGCCACAGCAGAGTATATCGAATATTTCCTTAACCCGATAAGTACCAGACACCCCAGCTACATTAAGGATACCTATGACTTCATTGAAAAGATAAAAAATCTTTCTCTCCCGCCTGACTGTTTCCTGTTCACTATCGATATTGATAGTTTATATACCAACATTGAAACACCAGCTGGTATGGAAGCGGTCAGAGAGTGGTTTATTAAATTCCCTGATAAAAACAGACCTGAGGAAGCGATTTTGAAATTGCTGGATATTAACCTTACAAAAAATGATTTTGAGTTTAATTCCAAGCATTACCTTCAGGTCAAAGGCACAGCCATGGGCAAAAAATTCGCCCCTTCCTATGCCAACATATTTATGGCAAGATGGGAGGAAAGGGCCCTGGCTGCTTGGGAATTTAAACCTTTCAGTTATTATAGGTTCCTCGATGACATTTGGGGTGTCTGGACCGGTACAGAGGTTCAATTTAAACAATTTGCGGACCACCTAAATAATTTTCACCGTTCTATAAAAATAAAATACACACTGGACAGAGCGGGGGTCAACTTTTTGGACACAGTAACCTACAAGGGCAAAGGGTTTGTGGAGACGGGCAAATTAGATGTTAGAGTCTATTTTAAAGACACGGACACTCATGCACTTCTCCACAAATCAAGCTTCCATCCTAAACATACTTTCAGGGGTATCGTGAAATCTCAGATACAGAGATTTCACAGAATATGTACCCAGCCCGAGGATTTCCTGGAGGCGAAAAGCATTCTCTTTTCTGCACTCCGGAAACGAGGTTATTCCCGTTCCTTCCTGAGAAGCTGTGAGAGTCGATTTCTCGAAAAGAGGAAAAGCGATAATAAAAAAATGATTCCATTAATCACAACCTTCTCTAAAGGAAGCGTCCATCTTAACAAGTTGATGAAATCTAATTTCCATCAATTTCATATGCAAAATAAAGTGTTGGACGACCACAAAATCATTTCAGCCTACCGCAAAAATCAAAATCTCAAGGATATTCTGGTCCGAAGCAGGTTGCCTCCCTCGGGAGAGGAAAAAAGGAAACCTGTCCCACCGGGAGAATACAGGCCAAAACGATGGATCCAGAATCCACAAAATAAAACCATCTATGAGATTTCCCCGGCCTTGAAACATGACACAAGCAATTGTGTCTATTTAATTTATTGCACAAAGTGCAATAAACAGTATGTGGGGGAGACCAGAAACACTTTGGCGGTGAGGTTGACACAACATAGATATAATATTAAACATAAAAAAGATTCACACACTGTGGTTGTCCAACACTTTATAAAACACGGTATTGAAGCCCTAAGGTTTATGGGATTACAATATAACAGATGGTGGTCCCACCAAGATAGAAAAAAGGCAGAAAGAACATGGATTAACAATTTAAGTTCCATGCATCCATGGGGTTTGAATGAACAATCTAGAGTAGTTTAAGACTCATGTTCAGGACAACCAGTGGCGGAGGTGTCGGTGCTTGGTGACTGTGAGGTAGGCCAGTGCACAACGTGGACGCTGGAGATTGCCCACTCTGCGCTTTCTAGCCCCCACCCTTACCTATCCCTAATCTTAACCTTCCCCTAACCATAACCTTTCCTACTTTTAGCTTTCTAACCCTATCTTTTCCCAACCCTAACCTTAACCCTAATTTACCCAACCCTAATTCTCCCTACCCCTAATCCCAAATCTTTCCTTTTGTTTCCGGCGTGGGAGCGGGCATGACCTGGCGTTGCGGCTATTTCCCCTAACCTAACCTAGCCAGTGCCACCTCCGATAGTTGAGCTACCGATGTTTCCGCATTATCCATGGAACCTGTCAAAAAGAATAATATTTCATAAAATGATTATAAATAATGAATAGAAAATATAATAATTATACTTGGACATTCAAAATAATAATCTATTTTACTTACCTGGATTTACTTACCTGTTTTCATTAAATACAATTCAAAAAGATTGGGAAATGAAAAAAATGGAAAAACAAAGGAAGAGATAATTATAATAATTATTATTATTTTTATATATATTTTTTATATATATTTTTTGAATACAAGGAGACCATATTAGAGATTATCGGGGAGAGGAAAAAACCACTGAGGAAAATAAAAATAAGCTCCACACTGAAAAAGTTTCTTGTTATTTTCCTTTTTCCTTTTTTACAAGGGGGCGGAGCTTAGCCTCTGTGTGTGACTCACAGGCAAGCAGCCTCTCAGTTGGAGACAGAGAGCTATAGCAGCAACACGAGCTATTGTTGAGTTTTAGAGCCTATTTCTTTGAAAAAAATTGTTCAGAACTGGTGAAGGATTGTTAAAAGACCTTAGTCTTTCTTCCCTTAATAGCCAGTTTGAACTCTTTATTCAAGAGGACAAAACTTTTCTCTCTTTTGTGTATATATATTTTTCCTCAATTTTCTTGAGTTTGTTTGGCTAATTAGCTTTTGCTTAGCATAGCTTTTTTTCCTAGCAAACTCTTTTCCTCCCTGTTTCAGTTCTTTATTGAACTCACTATAATTTATTTTCTTCTGTATTCATTGTTTTTCTTTTTCTCTTCCCTTTTCCCTTTTCCCATCTTTTGAATTTAATTATTTTCGGCAAGTCTATGCCTGATGAAGGCTTAAGCAAGCCGAAACGTTGCAGCAACGGACTTGCCATTTGTTTAAATCAATTTATTTCATTTTATTTTGAGCAGCAACAGACTTGCCATATTGTTTAAAGAATTCTATTTTGTTTTACTTTGAATATGTCATACCGTGGTCCATTCTATTCGGGACGGGGGCGACCCTACTCCCATCCTGATGATTGGGGATGGAGAGACAGGTATCCCTGTCCTGAGGAATGGTATCACAACGTCAGATACCAGGAATACAGAGTTCCCCAAAACACTAGGGAGTTCAGAAATAGTAAACTGTACCCCAGATTCACTCAGAATTACCCTAGACAAATTCCTGAATGGAGCGATTATGACCCCTACTGGAGACAGTGGGGACGTGCTCCAAGACGTAAGAGCCCTCAGCAAAGACCACGATCCACTAGTGGCAAACAACGGGGCACTACAAATGACAAAAAGTCTAAACAAAAACAGGGCAAAAAACAGAAAAAACAGCCCAAACAAAATAGGAGGGGTAAAAATAAAAATAAAAAACAAACTGCAGAAGCCCAAGATAAAAAATTTAGAAGCTTAGTTAAACAATTATTAGAATTACTGAGATCCTTCCATCATCTTGAGAAGATCTCTATACATGCGGAGGAGGAACCTCCTTCTTTTACTAAGCTCACATATTTTCTGGGCGATGTAGTAAAACCGGCTAATCTGACACCAGAAACAAAAACCCTCCTAGAAGGTAATGCCAAAAATTGGGCATACACCACACGCCTAATCCTGCAAGATCACTACATAAATTTCATTGAGAAAGAGAGTGAAATCTTGCAGAAAACACTGATTGGGGATTGGGACACAGCCCTGAAGGTTGCAATTAAGTGGTACAGAAGGAGATATCCCAAAAGACATATGCAGGAGCCTATAAAGAAAGTAGAGGCACTCCTGCTGTCTTTTGATCGGATTGAAGGACGAAGGGATAGGGACACAGAAAGGGATAGGGTCACCTCTGTTATCACAGAGGAAGATTTCCCACCCCTGTCACAGGCCCCAGAACCCCCTTCTCCTGTACCTACTGCAACTAGAGAGAGAACACCTCCTCCGTCCCTTACCCCTTTTCCCATTGCACTGCCACGTAGGATCCCGCGGCCTAGGCAGCGGATCACAGTGCAAGTGTCTTCCCCGAAAAATCCGGCGGTCGCACATCAGGATGAACATCCAGAACTACTGGAAGTTCATAGTGACCCGGGAACTCAAAAAACATCCACAGATATGCCAGTTCCCATAGAAAGGTCACGAACACAGGATGATGTGTCTCATACACAACATGAGGAGGTTCTCTCACACGTAGATACACGTGAGGAGTTCTCCTTGCCAGTGGTTCAGATACATGCAATTCAGTGCAGTAGTAGTTCATCCGATGTAAGCGATACTGAACTAGAGCCTCTTATCAATTTTGAGGATGATCGGGGAGAGTTAGACACCCTCCCACTTATGGATTCCCCTTGTTCACTGGGGTTCCGGGTGGGGGGATGTCTTTTACCCGAACCCCCTCTAGATCAGTCTAATGTGTTCACAAGCACACCGTCTGAGTCACCAAAAGCGTACAAGCCCATTAGACACCTGCGCACAGTTAGGAAACTGGTTGATTGGGGTCTTAGTGTACGGAAAAAATATTGCATTCTGGGGGACTCCAATGTGAGTAGATTTCCTCATCACTCCTTTGCTGATGTCCAAATTGACAGCTACCCGGGTGCTACATTCCGACATGCAGAAAACCTGATTAAAAAAGCACAGGTGCACGTGGCTGTAGAGAAAGTGATCTTATCCTTCGGGATAAATCACCGTGGTCAAAAAGCTAAGTTAACGGCTATTAAAGAAATGCAGCGGGCTTTAAAGGCAGCAAGGGAGAAATTCCCCAATGCCGATATCATAATCCCGCTTATTAATTTCTCCAGGACATTAAAGAGAGATGAACAGGTGATCCTGGATAACCTAAATAGCCACATCCAGAGAAACATGTCTCACCTGCCATTATTGCCCAAAGCGCAATTTAAAGTAGGTGATGATCAAATTCACTGGACATTAAATTGTGCTCGCGCCATATTCGAACAATGGGTCGAGCACTTAAACTTAGCTGCCCTATAAACCCAAAACCGGGATTATCAGATAGGAAGAGTGAAGTTTTAAATTTATCTAAACACTTCACACCTACAAAAGGGCAAATTCAATTATTGAGCAAGGGCCTTACTTTCATCCCCACACCCAAAATTAACATAAACACAAAAAAACTACTGATTGCTGATATACAACAATATCATAGAAGACTGCTTCTGGCAGCCTTCTATAGATATGAGAAGGAGGGAGAAATCCTTCCATTTGTAGGGAAATCCAGTTGGACTCCCAAATTATCCCAAGTCCCAAATACCATCAGACAAATAATTAGAGCGGACAAATATGCAATCAGAAATATACCCTGGAATTACAGGGTAGTTCCAAATCTGAGTCGGGATGAAAGACAGGCCTTACAACAATTAAAAAATAACAGATCCATTGTGATCAAGCCGGCCGACAAAGGCAGTGCTGTGGTCATAATGGATAGATATGCATACATAATGGAGGCGGAACGGCAGTTGAACCTGGAAGAATACTATAAAAAACTCACAGAACCTATCTTCCTTAAAACGGTTCCTGTCGTGCGGGACATTCTTATTAAATTAAGGGAGGAGGGTTTCATAAACAAAAAACAAGAAATTTACCTGATGGGCCCTGATGATCCACGCCCCAGGTATTTCTACCTCCTCCCTAAAATTCATAAGGAACCACACACTTGGAGTGTTCCCTTTGAGATGCCCCCAGGCCGCCCCATTGTCTCTGACTGTGGCAGTGAAACACAGGCCACAGCAGAGTATATCGAATATTTCCTTAACCCGATAAGTACCAGACACCCCAGCTACATTAAGGATACCTATGACTTCATTGAAAAGATAAAAAATCTTTCTCTCCCGCCTGACTGTTTCCTGTTCACTATCGATATTGATAGTTTATATACCAACATTGAAACACCAGCTGGTATGGAAGCGGTCAGAGAGTGGTTTATTAAATTCCCTGATAAAAACAGACCTGAGGAAGCGATTTTGAAATTGCTGGATATTAACCTTACAAAAAATGATTTTGAGTTTAATTCCAAGCATTACCTTCAGGTCAAAGGCACAGCCATGGGCAAAAAATTCGCCCCTTCCTATGCCAACATATTTATGGCAAGATGGGAGGAAAGGGCCCTGGCTGCTTGGGAATTTAAACCTTTCAGTTATTATAGGTTCCTCGATGACATTTGGGGTGTCTGGACCGGTACAGAGGTTCAATTTAAACAATTTGCGGACCACCTAAATAATTTTCACCGTTCTATAAAAATAAAATACACACTGGACAGAGCGGGGGTCAACTTTTTGGACACAGTAACCTACAAGGGCAAAGGGTTTGTGGAGACGGGCAAATTAGATGTTAGAGTCTATTTTAAAGACACGGACACTCATGCACTTCTCCACAAATCAAGCTTCCATCCTAAACATACTTTCAGGGGTATCGTGAAATCTCAGATACAGAGATTTCACAGAATATGTACCCAGCCCGAGGATTTCCTGGAGGCGAAAAGCATTCTCTTTTCTGCACTCCGGAAACGAGGTTATTCCCGTTCCTTCCTGAGAAGCTGTGAGAGTCGATTTCTCGAAAAGAGGAAAAGCGATAATAAAAAAATGATTCCATTAATCACAACCTTCTCTAAAGGAAGCGTCCATCTTAACAAGTTGATGAAATCTAATTTCCATCAATTTCATATGCAAAATAAAGTGTTGGACGACCACAAAATCATTTCAGCCTACCGCAAAAATCAAAATCTCAAGGATATTCTGGTCCGAAGCAGGTTGCCTCCCTCGGGAGAGGAAAAAAGGAAACCTGTCCCACCGGGAGAATACAGGCCAAAACGATGGATCCAGAATCCACAAAATAAAACCATCTATGAGATTTCCCCGGCCTTGAAACATGACACAAGCAATTGTGTCTATTTAATTTATTGCACAAAGTGCAATAAACAGTATGTGGGGGAGACCAGAAACACTTTGGCGGTGAGGTTGACACAACATAGATATAATATTAAACATAAAAAAGATTCACACACTGTGGTTGTCCAACACTTTATAAAACACGGTATTGAATCCCTAAGGTTTATGGGATTACAATATAACAGATGGTGGTCCCACCAAGATAGAAAAAAGGCAGAAAGAACATGGATTAACAATTTAAGTTCCATGCATCCATGGGGTTTGAATGAACAATCTAGAGTAGTTTAAGACTCATGTTCAGGACAACCAGTGGCGGAGGTGTCGGTGCTTGGTGACTGTGAGGTAGGCCAGTGCACAACGTGGACGCTGGAGATTGCCCACTCTGCGCTTTCTAGCCCCCACCCTTACCTATCCCTAATCTTAACCTTCCCCTAACCATAACCTTTCCTACTTTTAGCTTTCTAACCCTATCTTTTCCTAACCCTAACCTTAACCCTAATTTACCCAACCCTAATTCTCCCTACCCCTAATCCCAAATCTTTCCTTTTGTTTCCGGCGTGGGAGCGGGCATGACCTGGCGTTGCGGCTATTTCCCCTAACCTAACCTAGCCAGTGCCACCTCCGATAGTTGAGCTACCGATGTATCCGCATTATCCATGGAACCTGTCAAAAAGAATAATATTTCATAAAATGATTATAAATAATGAATAGAAAATATAATAATTATACTTGGACATTCAAAATAATAATCTATTTTACTTACCTGGATTTACTTACCTGTTTTCATTAAATACAATTCAAAAAGATTGGGAAATGAAAAAAATGGAAAAACAAAGGAAGAGATAATTATAATAATTATTATTATTTTTATATATATTTTTTATATATATTTTTTGAATACAAGGAGACCATATTAGAGATTATCGGGGAGAGGAAAAAACCACTGAGGAAAATAAAAATAAGCTCCACACTGAAAAAGTTTCTTGTTATTTTCCTTTTTCCTTTTTTACAAGGGGGCGGAGCTTAGCCTCTGTGTGTGACTCACAGGCAAGCAGCCTCTCAGTTGGAGACAGAGAGCTATAGCAGCAACACGAGCTATTGTTGAGTTTTAGAGCCTATTTCTTTGAAAAAAATTGTTCAGAACTGGTGAAGGATTGTTAAAAGACCTTAGTCTTTCTTCCCTTAATAGCCAGTTTGAACTCTTTATTCAAGAGGACAAAACTTTTCTCTCTTTTGTGTATATATATTTTTCCTCAATTTTCTTGAGTTTGTTTGGCTAATTAGCTTTTGCTTAGCATAGCTTTTTTTCCTAGCAAACTCTTTTCCTCCCTGTTTCAGTTCTTTATTGAACTCACTATAATTTATTTTCTTCTGTATTCATTGTTTTTCTTTTTCTCTTCCCTTTTCCCTTTTCCCATCTTTTGAATTTAATTATTTTCGGCAAGTCTATGCCTGATGAAGGCTTAAGCAAGCCGAAACGTTGCAGCAACGGACTTGCCATTTGTTTAAATCAATTTATTTCATTTTATTTTGAGCAGCAACAGACTTGCCATATTGTTTAAAGAATTCTATTTTGTTTTACTTTGAATATGTCATACCGTGGTCCATTCTATTCGGGACGGGGGCGACCCTACTCCCATCCTGATGATTGGGGATGGAGAGACAGGTATCCCTGTCCTGAGGAATGGTATCACAACGTCAGATACCAGGAATACAGAGTTCCCCAAAACACTAGGGAGTTCAGAAATAGTAAACTGTACCCCAGATTCACTCAGAATTACCCTAGACAAATTCCTGAATGGAGCGATTATGACCCCTACTGGAGACAGTGGGGACGTGCTCCAAGACGTAAGAGCCCTCAGCAAAGACCACGATCCACTAGTGGCAAACAACGGGGCACTACAAATGACAAAAAGTCTAAACAAAAACAGGGCAAAAAACAGAAAAAACAGCCCAAACAAAATAGGAGGGGTAAAAATAAAAATAAAAAACAAACTGCAGAAGCCCAAGATAAAAAATTTAGAAGCTTAGTTAAACAATTATTAGAATTACTGAGATCCTTCCATCATCTTGAGAAGATCTCTATACATGCGGAGGAGGAACCTCCTTCTTTTACTAAGCTCACATATTTTCTGGGCGATGTAGTAAAACCGGCTAATCTGACACCAGAAACAAAAACCCTCCTAGAAGGTAATGCCAAAAATTGGGCATACACCACACGCCTAATCCTGCAAGATCACTACATAAATTTCATTGAGAAAGAGAGTGAAATCTTGCAGAAAACACTGATTGGGGATTGGGACACAGCCCTGAAGGTTGCAATTAAGTGGTACAGAAGGAGATATCCCAAAAGACATATGCAGGAGCCTATAAAGAAAGTAGAGGCACTCCTGCTGTCTTTTGATCGGATTGAAGGACGAAGGGATAGGGACACAGAAAGGGATAGGGTCACCTCTGTTATCACAGAGGAAGATTTCCCACCCCTGTCACAGGCCCCAGAACCCCCTTCTCCTGTACCTACTGCAACTAGAGAGAGAACACCTCCTCCGTCCCTTACCCCTTTTCCCATTGCACTGCCACGTAGGATCCCGCGGCCTAGGCAGCGGATCACAGTGCAAGTGTCTTCCCCGAAAAATCCGGCGGTCGCACATCAGGATGAACATCCAGAACTACTGGAAGTTCATAGTGACCCGGGAACTCAAAAAACATCCACAGATATGCCAGTTCCCATAGAAAGGTCACGAACACAGGATGATGTGTCTCATACACAACATGAGGAGGTTCTCTCACACGTAGATACACGTGAGGAGTTCTCCTTGCCAGTGGTTCAGATACATGCAATTCAGTGCAGTAGTAGTTCATCCGATGTAAGCGATACTGAACTAGAGCCTCTTATCAATTTTGAGGATGATCGGGGAGAGTTAGACACCCTCCCACTTATGGATTCCCCTTGTTCACTGGGGTTCCGGGTGGGGGGATGTCTTTTACCCGAACCCCCTCTAGATCAGTCTAATGTGTTCACAAGCACACCGTCTGAGTCACCAAAAGCGTACAAGCCCATTAGACACCTGCGCACAGTTAGGAAACTGGTTGATTGGGGTCTTAGTGTACGGAAAAAATATTGCATTCTGGGGGACTCCAATGTGAGTAGATTTCCTCATCACTCCTTTGCTGATGTCCAAATTGACAGCTACCCGGGTGCTACATTCCGACATGCAGAAAACCTGATTAAAAAAGCACAGGTGCACGTGGCTGTAGAGAAAGTGATCTTATCCTTCGGGATAAATCACCGTGGTCAAAAAGCTAAGTTAACGGCTATTAAAGAAATGCAGCGGGCTTTAAAGGCAGCAAGGGAGAAATTCCCCAATGCCGATATCATAATCCCGCTTATTAATTTCTCCAGGACATTAAAGAGAGATGAACAGGTGATCCTGGATAACCTAAATAGCCACATCCAGAGAAACATGTCTCACCTGCCATTATTGCCCAAAGCGCAATTTAAAGTAGGTGATGATCAAATTCACTGGACATTAAATTGTGCTCGCGCCATATTCGAACAATGGGTCGAGCACTTAAACTTAGCTGCCCTATAAACCCAAAACCGGGATTATCAGATAGGAAGAGTGAAGTTTTAAATTTATCTAAACACTTCACACCTACAAAAGGGCAAATTCAATTATTGAGCAAGGGCCTTACTTTCATCCCCACACCCAAAATTAACATAAACACAAAAAAACTACTGATTGCTGATATACAACAATATCATAGAAGACTGCTTCTGGCAGCCTTCTATAGATATGAGAAGGAGGGAGAAATCCTTCCATTTGTAGGGAAATCCAGTTGGACTCCCAAATTATCCCAAGTCCCAAATACCATCAGACAAATAATTAGAGCGGACAAATATGCAATCAGAAATATACCCTGGAATTACAGGGTAGTTCCAAATCTGAGTCGGGATGAAAGACAGGCCTTACAACAATTAAAAAATAACAGATCCATTGTGATCAAGCCGGCCGACAAAGGCAGTGCTGTGGTCATAATGGATAGATATGCATACATAATGGAGGCGGAACGGCAGTTGAACCTGGAAGAATACTATAAAAAACTCACAGAACCTATCTTCCTTAAAACGGTTCCTGTCGTGCGGGACATTCTTATTAAATTAAGGGAGGAGGGTTTCATAAACAAAAAACAAGAAATTTACCTGATGGGCCCTGATGATCCACGCCCCAGGTATTTCTACCTCCTCCCTAAAATTCATAAGGAACCACACACTTGGAGTGTTCCCTTTGAGATGCCCCCAGGCCGCCCCATTGTCTCTGACTGTGGCAGTGAAACACAGGCCACAGCAGAGTATATCGAATATTTCCTTAACCCGATAAGTACCAGACACCCCAGCTACATTAAGGATACCTATGACTTCATTGAAAAGATAAAAAATCTTTCTCTCCCGCCTGACTGTTTCCTGTTCACTATCGATATTGATAGTTTATATACCAACATTGAAACACCAGCTGGTATGGAAGCGGTCAGAGAGTGGTTTATTAAATTCCCTGATAAAAACAGACCTGAGGAAGCGATTTTGAAATTGCTGGATATTAACCTTACAAAAAATGATTTTGAGTTTAATTCCAAGCATTACCTTCAGGTCAAAGGCACAGCCATGGGCAAAAAATTCGCCCCTTCCTATGCCAACATATTTATGGCAAGATGGGAGGAAAGGGCCCTGGCTGCTTGGGAATTTAAACCTTTCAGTTATTATAGGTTCCTCGATGACATTTGGGGTGTCTGGACCGGTACAGAGGTTCAATTTAAACAATTTGCGGACCACCTAAATAATTTTCACCGTTCTATAAAAATAAAATACACACTGGACAGAGCGGGGGTCAACTTTTTGGACACAGTAACCTACAAGGGCAAAGGGTTTGTGGAGACGGGCAAATTAGATGTTAGAGTCTATTTTAAAGACACGGACACTCATGCACTTCTCCACAAATCAAGCTTCCATCCTAAACATACTTTCAGGGGTATCGTGAAATCTCAGATACAGAGATTTCACAGAATATGTACCCAGCCCGAGGATTTCCTGGAGGCGAAAAGCATTCTCTTTTCTGCACTCCGGAAACGAGGTTATTCCCGTTCCTTCCTGAGAAGCTGTGAGAGTCGATTTCTCGAAAAGAGGAAAAGCGATAATAAAAAAATGATTCCATTAATCACAACCTTCTCTAAAGGAAGCGTCCATCTTAACAAGTTGATGAAATCTAATTTCCATCAATTTCATATGCAAAATAAAGTGTTGGACGACCACAAAATCATTTCAGCCTACCGCAAAAATCAAAATCTCAAGGATATTCTGGTCCGAAGCAGGTTGCCTCCCTCGGGAGAGGAAAAAAGGAAACCTGTCCCACCGGGAGAATACAGGCCAAAACGATGGATCCAGAATCCACAAAATAAAACCATCTATGAGATTTCCCCGGCCTTGAAACATGACACAAGCAATTGTGTCTATTTAATTTATTGCACAAAGTGCAATAAACAGTATGTGGGGGAGACCAGAAACACTTTGGCGGTGAGGTTGACACAACATAGATATAATATTAAACATAAAAAAGATTCACACACTGTGGTTGTCCAACACTTTATAAAACACGGTATTGAATCCCTAAGGTTTATGGGATTACAATATAACAGATGGTGGTCCCACCAAGATAGAAAAAAGGCAGAAAGAACATGGATTAACAATTTAAGTTCCATGCATCCATGGGGTTTGAATGAACAATCTAGAGTAGTTTAAGACTCATGTTCAGGACAACCAGTGGCGGAGGTGTCGGTGCTTGGTGACTGTGAGGTAGGCCAGTGCACAACGTGGACGCTGGAGATTGCCCACTCTGCGCTTTCTAGCCCCCACCCTTACCTATCCCTAATCTTAACCTTCCCCTAACCATAACCTTTCCTACTTTTAGCTTTCTAACCCTATCTTTTCCTAACCCTAACCTTAACCCTAATTTACCCAACCCTAATTCTCCCTACCCCTAATCCCAAATCTTTCCTTTTGTTTCCGGCGTGGGAGCGGGCATGACCTGGCGTTGCGGCTATTTCCCCTAACCTAACCTAGCCAGTGCCACCTCCGATAGTTGAGCTACCGATGTATCCGCATTATCCATGGAACCTGTCAAAAAGAATAATATTTCATAAAATGATTATAAATAATTTCTAGCACCTTCCTATCAAAAGCTCTAAAAATTGCAGTACTCCTCCAATTTAAAGGGGGTGCTAGCCCTGTAATACCAACATCTCCATGTTCAAAATTCCAATATCTCAGTAAAATTCACTAACAATTCAAAACGTTTTTTTTTATGCAAATCAGCCCAGTATGTCCATAAAAGACCCAATATGTCTGTAAAATACCCTAACGAGTGAGTTCAAATCAACAATGTAGTTTTTCACTATGTCAACATGCATGTTATTCCAAACTTCACCAGCAGGCTCAGGGAGGCCATCGCATCTAGAATCCTGATTCTTAGATTCGTACCACCTTCCTGAAGCCAGTTCTTTTCTGGGGCTACATAGGGGCCCCAAACTTAGGATGCTCAATTCAGTATCCGACACAGTTCACAAATGTGCTCTTGGATTATGGATTTATTGATGTCCTGTTTAGGGACTTTTACAGACATGTTGGATTTTTCATACTGAGATGTTGGGTCAAACAAAGAATTAAATGAATTAATTTGAGACCATCATCTCAGTACAGCTATGTTGATGGGACCGACTTCTCCTTTTGAGACCCTTCAGTGTAAATAACTCTTGGATTTGCCACGAGAATGGAGTTGAGACTCCAAATTTAACCAAAAGGCTCCCAGAGGCCATGGCATCTAGAATCCTGAATCCTACACCAATAGCACCTTCCGTAAGCCAGTTCTTTTCTGGGGCCACGTAGGGGCCCGAAACCACCTGAGGTCACTTCGGAATCTGCCACAGAGCACAGTAAACCTATTATATTGCCATTATGAAACAATTTTATTTTTTAAGATAAAATTTGAGCATCAGGTCGCCGGGGGCCCCCGCTCATTTGAGACCAGGATCTCAGTACAGCAATATTGATGGGACCGACTTCTCAATGCAAGACCATTCAATGTAAGTAACGCTTGGATTTGCCACGAGAATGGAGTTCAGACTCCAAATTTAACCAGAAGGCTACCGGAGGCCATGGCATCTAGAATCCTGAATCCTACAGCGGTAGAAGCTTCCCGAAGCATTTATTTTTCCTTATTTTTTTGGATAAAGTGCTGGTTAATTTGTTTTATTTTTACTTTATATTTAATGTTAATTATTTTTGTGTATTTTTGGGGGGCTGTAGAACAAGTAATTTGAAATTGCATTATTTCTTATGGGAAAATTTGCTTTGATTTATGAGTGTTTTGGAATACGAGCCCACCAGCGCAGGTCTGATCCAGGATCTCAATAGTGTGACATGTTGTGTTTTATACTAAGATGTTGGGTGTGACCCAGTATTAAGTGTACAGTAAACTTCAGATTAGGAGTAACGTGGTTTTTGTGTCTTCCGCAAGACGATCAAAATTTTTTAATAAATTTAAACATTGATAACAAGCATTGTCTTGGTTTACGAGCACCAAGTATCATGTATTACGCATGCCCTTCTTGATTTGACACAGAGCATCACCTGATCACAACTTAGCCAACGTTTTTTCTCTCTTTTTTGCGCTGTAGGTAATCATCCACCCTGCTGGTTCTTAGTGCTCGTCTCTTACTGGTATAATCAACATCCGTATTGAGATACTGCCTCCGACCCAACATCTCGGTATAAAACCACCTGAGCTCACTTTAGCATCTGCCACAGACCACAATAAACCTATTATATTTCCATTGTAAATCATTATTGTTTTTTGAGCTGGGGGAGCCATGTCTGTCTCCCTGGGCCATTACAACACTTGTGGCTACTCGAACGAACTAAATTTCGCATTTTGGTAAAAATCCGAGCGCCCCTCCCCCGATGGCAAGCTATCATTTGAGACCATCATCCCAGTACAGCAATGTTGATGGGACCGACTTCTAAATGCAAGACCCTTCAATGTAAGTAACTCTTGGATTTGCCACGAGAATGGAGTTGAGACTCCAAATTTAACCAGAAGGCTCCCGGAGGCCATGGCATCTAGAATCCTGAATCCTACACCGGTAGCACCTTCCCGAAGCCGGTTTTTTTCTGGGGCCACGTAGGGGCCCCAAACCACCTGAGCTCACTTCGACATCTGCCACAGACCACGGTAAACCTATTATATTGCCATTGTTAATAATTTTTGTTTTTGAAGCTAAGGGAGCCACGTCTGTCTCCCTGGGCCATTACAACATTTGTGGCTAAGCATGGACTACTCTAACGAACTAAATTTTGCATTTTGGTAAAAATCGGAGCGCCCCTCCCCCGATGGCAAGCTATCATTTGAGACCATCATCTCAGTACAGCTATGTTGATGAGACCGACTTCTCCTTTTGAGACCCTTCAGTGTAAATAACTCTTGGATTTGCCACGAGAATGGAGTTGAGACTCCAAATTTAACCAGAAGGCTCCCAGAGGCCATGGCATCTAGAATCCTGAATCCTACACCAATAGCACCTTCCGTAAGCCAGTTCTTTTCTGGGGCCACGTAGGGGCCCGAAAACACCTGAGGTCACTTCGGCATCTGCCACAGAGCACAGTAAACCTATTATATTGCCATTATGAAACAATTTTATTTTTTAAGATAAAATTTGAGCATCAGGTCGCCGGGGGCCCCCGCTCATTTGAGACCAGGATCTCAGTACAGCAATATTGATGGGACCGACTTCTCAATGCAAGACCCTTCAATGTAAGTAACTCTTGGATTTGCCACGAGAATGGAGTTGAGACTCCAAATTTAACCAGAAGGCTACCGGAGGCCATGGCATCTAGAATCCTGAATCCTACAGCGGTAGAAGCTTCCCGAAGCATTTATTTTTCCTTATTTTTTTAGATAAAGTGCTGGTTAATTTTTTTTTTTTTCACTTTATATTTAATGTTAATTATTTTTGTTTATTTTTTGGGGGCTGTAGAACAAGTAATTTGAAATTGCATTATTTCTTACGGGAAAATTTGCTTTGATTTATGAGTGTTTTGGAATACGAGCCCACCAGCTCATGGGTGCAGCTCGCGCAGGTCTGATCCAGGATCTCAATAGTGTGACATGTTGTGTTTTATACTAAGATGTTGGGTGTGACCCAGTATTAGGTGTACAGTAAACTTCAGATTACGAGTAACGTGGTTTTTGTGTCTTCCGCAAGACGATCAAAATTTTTTAATAAATTTAAACATTGAGAACGAGCATTGTCTTGGTTTACGAGCACCAAGTATCATGTATTAAGCATGCGCTTCTTGATTTGACACAGAGCATCACGTGATCACAACTTAGCCAACGTTTTTTCTCTCTTTTTTGCACTGTAGGTAATCATCCACCCTGCTGGTTCTTAGTGCTCGTCTCTTACTGGTATAATCAACATCCGTATTGAGATACTGCCTCCGACCCAACATCTCGGTATAAAACCACCTGAGCTCACTTTAGCATCTGCCACAGACCACAATAAACCTATTATATTTCCATTGTAAATCATTATTGTTTTTTGAGCTTGGGGAGCCATGTCTGTCTCCCTGGGCCATTACAACACTTGTGGCTACTCGAACGAACTAAATTTCGCATTTTGGTAAAAATCCGAGCGCCCCTCCCCCGATGGCAAGCTATCATTTGAGACCATCATCCCAGTACAGCAATGTTGATGGGACCGACTTCTAAATGCAAGACCCTTCAATGTAAGTAACTCTTGGATTTGCCACGAGAATGGAGTTGAGACTCCAAATTTAACCAGAAGGCTCCCGGAGGCCATGGCATCTAGAATCCTGAATCCTACACCGGTAGCACCTTCCCGAAGCCGGTTCTTTTCTGGGGCCGCGTAGGGGCCCCAAACCACCTGAGCTCACTTCGACATCTGCCACAGACCACGGTAAACCTATTATATTGCCATTGTTAATAATTTTTGTTTTTGAAGCTAAGGGAGCCACGTCTGTCTCCCTGGGCCATTACAACATTTGTGGCTAAGCATGGACTACTCTAACGAACTAAATTTTGCATTTTGGTAAAAATCGGAGCGCCCCTCCCCCGATGGCAAGCTATCATTTGAGACCATCATCTCAGTACAGCTATGTTGATGAGACCGACTTCTCCTTTTGAGACCCTTCAGTGTAAATAACTCTTGGATTTGCCACGAGAATGGAGTTGAGACTCCAAATTTAACCAGAAGGCTCCCAGAGGCCATGGCATCTAGAATCCTGAATCCTACACCAATAGCACCTTCCGTAAGCCAGTTCTTTTCTGGGGCCACGTAGGGGCCCGAAAACACCTGAGGTCACTTCGGCATCTGCCACAGAGCACAGTAAACCTATTATATTGCCATTATGAAACAATTTTATTTTTTAAGATAAAATTTGAGCATCAGGTCGCCGGGGGCCCCCGCTCATTTGAGACCAGGATCTCAGTACAGCAATATTGATGGGACCGACTTCTCAATGCAAGACCCTTCAATGTAAGTAACTCTTGGATTTGCCACGAGAATGGAGTTGAGACTCCAAATTTAACCAGAAGGCTACCGGAGGCCATGGCATCTAGAATCCTGAATCCTACAGCGGTAGAAGCTTCCCGAAGCATTTATTTTTCCTTATTTTTTTAGATAAAGTGCTGGTTAATTTTTTTTTTTTTCACTTTATATTTAATGTTAATTATTTTTGTTTATTTTTTGGGGGCTGTAGAACAAGTAATTTGAAATTGCATTATTTCTTACGGGAAAATTTGCTTTGATTTATGAGTGTTTTGGAATACGAGCCCACCAGCTCATGGGTGCAGCTCGCGCAGGTCTGATCCAGGATCTCAATAGTGTGACATGTTGTGTTTTATACTAAGATGTTGGGTGTGACCCAGTATTAGGTGTACAGTAAACTTCAGATTACGAGTAACGTGGTTTTTGTGTCTTCCGCAAGACGATCAAAATTTTTTAATAAATTTAAACATTGAGAACGAGCATTGTCTTGGTTTACGAGCACCAAGTATCATGTATTAAGCATGCGCTTCTTGATTTGACACAGAGCATCACGTGATCACAACTTAGCCAACGTTTTTTCTCTCTTTTTTGCACTGTAGGTAATCATCCACCCTGCTGGTTCTTAGTGCTCGTCTCTTACTGGTATAATCAACATCCGTATTGAGATACTGCCTCCGACCCAACATCTCGGTATAAAACCACCTGAGCTCACTTTAGCATCTGCCACAGACCACAATAAACCTATTATATTTCCATTGTAAATCATTATTGTTTTTTGAGCTTGGGGAGCCATGTCTGTCTCCCTGGGCCATTACAACACTTGTGGCTACTCGAACGAACTAAATTTCGCATTTTGGTAAAAATCCGAGCGCCCCTCCCCCGATGGCAAGCTATCATTTGAGACCATCATCCCAGTACAGCAATGTTGATGGGACCGACTTCTAAATGCAAGACCCTTCAATGTAAGTAACTCTTGGATTTGCCACGAGAATGGAGTTGAGACTCCAAATTTAACCAGAAGGCTCCCGGAGGCCATGGCATCTAGAATCCTGAATCCTACACCGGTAGCACCTTCCCGAAGCCGGTTCTTTTCTGGGGCCGCGTAGGGGCCCCAAACCACCTGAGCTCACTTCGACATCTGCCACAGACCACGGTAAACCTATTATATTGCCATTGTTAATAATTTTTGTTTTTGAAGCTAAGGGAGCCACGTCTGTCTCCCTGGGCC
The DNA here is from genome assembly GCF_024256425.1 of Clarias gariepinus. Classification (NCBI taxonomy): domain Eukaryota; kingdom Metazoa; phylum Chordata; class Actinopteri; order Siluriformes; family Clariidae; genus Clarias; species Clarias gariepinus. The sequence continues at coordinate 52,201,907 of NC_071100.1, read as the reverse complement.
ATTACAACATTTGTGGCTAAGCATGGACTACTCTAACGAACTAAATTTTGCATTTTGGTAAAAATCGGAGCGCCCCTCCCCCGATGGCAAGCTATCATTTGAGACCATCATCTCAGTACAGCTATGTTGATGAGACCGACTTCTCCTTTTGAGACCCTTCAGTGTAAATAACTCTTGGATTTGCCACGAGAATGGAGTTGAGACTCCAAATTTAACCAGAAGGCTCCCAGAGGCCATGGCATCTAGAATCCTGAATCCTACACCAATAGCACCTTCCGTAAGCCAGTTCTTTTCTGGGGCCACGTAGGGGCCCGAAAACACCTGAGGTCACTTCGGCATCTGCCACAGAGCACAGTAAACCTATTATATTGCCATTATGAAACAATTTTATTTTTTAAGATAAAATTTGAGCATCAGGTCGCCGGGGGCCCCCGCTCATTTGAGACCAGGATCTCAGTACAGCAATATTGATGGGACCGACTTCTCAATGCAAGACCCTTCAATGTAAGTAACTCTTGGATTTGCCACGAGAATGGAGTTGAGACTCCAAATTTAACCAGAAGGCTACCGGAGGCCATGGCATCTAGAATCCTGAATCCTACAGCGGTAGAAGCTTCCCGAAGCATTTATTTTTCCTTATTTTTTTAGATAAAGTGCTGGTTAATTTTTTTTTTTTTCACTTTATATTTAATGTTAATTATTTTTGTTTATTTTTTGGGGGCTGTAGAACAAGTAATTTGAAATTGCATTATTTCTTACGGGAAAATTTGCTTTGATTTATGAGTGTTTTGGAATACGAGCCCACCAGCTCATGGGTGCAGCTCGCGCAGGTCTGATCCAGGATCTCAATAGTGTGACATGTTGTGTTTTATACTAAGATGTTGGGTGTGACCCAGTATTAGGTGTACAGTAAACTTCAGATTACGAGTAACGTGGTTTTTGTGTCTTCCGCAAGACGATCAAAATTTTTTAATAAATTTAAACATTGAGAACGAGCATTGTCTTGGTTTACGAGCACCAAGTATCATGTATTAAGCATGCGCTTCTTGATTTGACACAGAGCATCACGTGATCACAACTTAGCCAACGTTTTTTCTCTCTTTTTTGCACTGTAGGTAATCATCCACCCTGCTGGTTCTTAGTGCTCGTCTCTTACTGGTATAATCAACATCCGTATTGAGATACTGCCTCCGACCCAACATCTCGGTATAAAACCACCTGAGCTCACTTTAGCATCTGCCACAGACCACAATAAACCTATTATATTTCCATTGTAAATCATTATTGTTTTTTGAGCTTGGGGAGCCATGTCTGTCTCCCTGGGCCATTACAACACTTGTGGCTACTCGAACGAACTAAATTTCGCATTTTGGTAAAAATCCGAGCGCCCCTCCCCCGATGGCAAGCTATCATTTGAGACCATCATCCCAGTACAGCAATGTTGATGGGACCGACTTCTAAATGCAAGACCCTTCAATGTAAGTAACTCTTGGATTTGCCACGAGAATGGAGTTGAGACTCCAAATTTAACCAGAAGGCTCCCGGAGGCCATGGCATCTAGAATCCTGAATCCTACACCGGTAGCACCTTCCCGAAGCCGGTTCTTTTCTGGGGCCGCGTAGGGGCCCCAAACCACCTGAGCTCACTTCGACATCTGCCACAGACCACGGTAAACCTATTATATTGCCATTGTTAATAATTTTTGTTTTTGAAGCTAAGGGAGCCACGTCTGTCTCCCTGGGCCATTACAACATTTGTGGCTAAGCATGGACTACTCTAACGAACTAAATTTTGCATTTTGGTAAAAATCGGAGCGCCCCTCCCCCGATGGCAAGCTATCATTTGAGACCATCATCTCAGTACAGCTATGTTGATGAGACCGACTTCTCCTTTTGAGACCCTTCAGTGTAAATAACTCTTGGATTTGCCACGAGAATGGAGTTGAGACTCCAAATTTAACCAGAAGGCTCCCAGAGGCCATGGCATCTAGAATCCTGAATCCTACACCAATAGCACCTTCCGTAAGCCAGTTCTTTTCTGGGGCCACGTAGGGGCCCGAAAACACCTGAGGTCACTTCGGCATCTGCCACAGAGCACAGTAAACCTATTATATTGCCATTATGAAACAATTTTATTTTTTAAGATAAAATTTGAGCATCAGGTCGCCGGGGGCCCCCGCTCATTTGAGACCAGGATCTCAGTACAGCAATATTGATGGGACCGACTTCTCAATGCAAGACCCTTCAATGTAAGTAACTCTTGGATTTGCCACGAGAATGGAGTTGAGACTCCAAATTTAACCAGAAGGCTACCGGAGGCCATGGCATCTAGAATCCTGAATCCTACAGCGGTAGAAGCTTCCCGAAGCATTTATTTTTCCTTATTTTTTTAGATAAAGTGCTGGTTAATTTTTTTTTTTTTCACTTTATATTTAATGTTAATTATTTTTGTTTATTTTTTTGGGGCTGTAGAACAAGTAATTTGAAATTGCATTATTTCTTACGGGAAAATTTGCTTTGATTTATGAGTGTTTTGGAATACGAGCCCACCAGCTCATGGGTGCTGCTCGCGCAGGTCTGATCCAGGATCTCAATAGTGTGACATGTTGTGTTTTATACTAAGATGTTGGGTGTGACCCAGTATTAAGTGTACAGTAAACTTTAGATTAGGAGTAACGTGGTTTTTGTGTCTTCCGCAAGACGAGCAAAATTTTTTAATAAATTTAAACATTGATAACAAGCATTGTCTTGGTTTACGAGCACCAAGTATCATGTATTACGCATGCGCTTCTTGATTTGACACAGAGCATCACGTGATCACAACTTAGCCAACGTTTTTTCTCTCTTTTTTGCGCTGTAGGTAATCATCCACCCTGCTGGTTCTTAGTGCTCGTCTCTTACTGGTATAATCAACATCCGTATTGAGATACTGCCTCCGACCCAACATCTCGGTATAAAACCACCTGAGCTCACTTTAGCATCTGCCACAGACCACAATAAACCTATTATATTTCCATTGTAAATCATTATTGTTTTTTGAGCTGGGGGAGCCATGTCTGTCTCCCTGGGCCATTACAACACTTGTGGCTACTCGAACGAACTAAATTTCGCATTTTGGTAAAAATCCGAGCGCCCCTCCCCCGATGGCCAGCTATCATTTGAGACCATCATCCCAGTACAGCAATGTTGATGGGACCGACTTCTAAATGCAAGACCCTTCAATGTAAGTAACTCTTGGATTTGCCACGAGAATGGAGTTGAGACTCCAAATTTAACCAGAAGGCTCCCGGAGGCCACGGCATCTAGAATCCTGAATCCTACACCGGTAGCACCTTCCCGAAGCCGGTTCTTTTCTGGGGCCACGTAGGGGCCCCAAACCACCTGAGCTCACTTCGACATCTGCCACAGACCACGGTAAACCTATTATATTGCCATTGTTAATAATTTTTGTTTTTGAAGCTAAGGGAGCCACGTCTGTCTCCCTGGGCCATTACAACATTTGTGGCTAAGCATGGACTACTCTAACGAACTAAGTTTTGCATTTTGGTAAAAATCGGAGCGCCCCTCCCCCGATGGCAAGCTATCATTTGAGACCATCATCTCAGTACAGCTATGTTGATGAGACCGACTTCTCCTTTTGAGACCCTTCAGTGTAAATAACTCTTGGATTTGCCACGAGAATGGAGTTAAGACTCCAAATTTAACCAGAAGGCTCCCAGAGGCCATGGCATCTAGAATCCTGAATCCTACACCAATAGCACCTTCCGTAAGCCAGTTCTTTTCTGGGGCCACGTAGGGGCCCGAAAACACCTGAGGTCACTTCGGCATCTGCCACAGAGCACAGTAAACCTATTATATTGCCATTATGAAACAATTTTATTTTTTAAGATAAAATTTGAGCATCAGGTCGCCGGGGGCCCCCGCTCATTTGAGACCAGGATCTCAGTAAAGCAATATTGATGGGACCGACTTCTCAATGCAAGACCCTTCAATGTAAGTAACTCTTGGATTTGCCACGAGAATGGAGTTGAGACTCCAAATTTAACCAGAAGGCTACCGGAGGCCATGGCATCTAGAATCCTGAATCCTACAGCGGTAGAAGCTTCCCGAAGCATTTATTTTTCCTTATTTTTTTAGATAAAGTGCTGGTTAATTTGTTTTTTTTTCACTTTATATTTAATGTTAATTATTTTTGTTTATTTTTTTGGGGCTGTAGAACAAGTATTTGAAATTGCATTATTTCTTATGGGAAAATTTGCTTTGATTTATGAGTGTTTTGGAATACGAGCCCACCAGCTCATGGGTGCAGCTCGCGCAGGTCTGATCCAGGATCTCAATAGTGTGACATGTTGTGTTTTATACTAAGATGTTGGGTGTAACCCAGTATTAGGTGTACAGTAAACTTCAGATTACGAGTAACGTGGTTTTTGTGTCTTCCGCAAGACGATAAAAATTTTTTAATAAATTTAAACATTGAGAACGAGCATTGTCTTGGTTTACGAGCACCAAGTATCATGTATTAAGCATGCGCTTCTTGATTTGACACAGAGCATCACGTGATCACAACTTAGCCAACGTTTTTTCTCTCTTTTTTGCACTGTAGGTAATCATCCACCCTGCTGGTTCTTAGTGCTCGTCTCTTACTGGTATAATCAACATCCGTATTGAGATACTGCCTCCGACCCAACATCTCGGTATAAAACCACCTGAGCTCACTTTAGCATCTGCCACAGACCACAATAAACCTATTATATTTCCATTGTAAATCATTATTGTTTTTTGAGCTGGGGGAGCCATGTCTGTCTCCCTGGGCCATTACAACACTTGTGGCTACTCGAACGAACTAAATTTCGCATTTTGGTAAAAATCCGAGCGCCCCTCCCCCGATGGCAAGCTATCATTTGAGACCATCATCCCAGTACAGCAATGTTGATGGGACCGACTTCTAAATGCAAGACCCTTCAATGTAAGTAACTCTTGGATTTGCCACGAGAATGGAGTTGAGACTCCAAATTTAACCAGAAGGCTCCCGGAGGCCATGGCATCTAGAATCCTGAATCCTACACCGGTAGCACCTTCCCGAAGCCGGTTTTTTTCTGGGGCCACGTAGGGGCCCCAAACCACCTGAGCTCACTTCGACATCTGCCACAGACCACGGTAAACCTATTATATTGCCATTGTTAATAATTTTTGTTTTTGAAGCTAAGGGAGCCACGTCTGTCTCCCTGGGCCATTACAACATTTGTGGCTAAGCATGGACTACTCTAACGAACTAAATTTTGCATTTTTGTAAAAATCGGAGCGCCCCTCCCCCGATGGCAAGCTATCATTTGAGACCATCATCTCAGTACAGCTATGTTGATGAGACCGACTTCTCCTTTTGAGACCCTTCAGTGTAAATAACTCTTGGATTTGCCACGAGAATGGAGTTGAGACTCCAAATTTAACCAGAAGGCTCCCAGAGGCCATGGCATCTAGAATCCTGAATCCTACACCAATAGCACCTTCCGTAAGCCAGTTCTTTTCTGGGGCCACGTAGGGGCCCGAAAACACCTGAGGTCACTTCGGCATCTGCCACAGAGCACAGTAAACCTATTATATTGCCATTATGAAACAATTTTATTTTTTAAGATAAAATTTGAGCATCAGGTCGCCGGGGGCCCCCGCTCATTTGAGACCAGGATCTCAGTACAGCAATATTGATGGGACCGACTTCTCAATGCAAGACCCTTCAATGTAAGTAACTCTTGGGTTTGCCACGAGAATGGAGTTGAGACTCCAAATTTAACCAGAAGGCTACCGGAGGCCATGGCATCTAGAATCCTGAATCCTACAGCGGTAGAAGCTTCCCGAAGCATTTATTTTTCCTTATTTTTTTAGATAAAGTGCTGGTTAATTTGTTTTTTTTTCACTTTATATTTAATGTTAATTATTTTTGTTTATTTTTTTGGGGCTGTAGAACAAGTAATTTGAAATTGCATTATTTCTTATGGGAAAATTTGCTTTGATTTATGAGTGTTTTGGAATACGAGCCCACCAGCTCATGGGTGCAGCTCGCGCAGGTCTGATCCAGGATCTCAATAGTGTGACATGTTGTGTTTTATACTAAGATGTTGGGTGTGACCCAGTATTAGGTGTACAGTAAACTTCAGATTACGAGTAACGTGGTTTTTGTGTCTTCCGCAAGACGAGCAAAATTTTTTAATAAATTTAAACATTGATAACGAGCATTGTCTTGGTTTACGAGCACCAAGTATCATGGATTACGCATGCGCTTCTTGATTTGACACAGAGCATCACGTGATCACAACTTAGCCAACGTTTTTTCTCTCTTTTTTGGCGCTGTAGGTAATCATCCACCCTGCTGGTTCTTAGTGCTCGTCTCTTACTGGTATAATCAACATCCGTATTGAGATACTGCCTCCGACCCAACATCTCGGTATAAAACCACCTGAGCCTACTTTAGCATCTGCCACAGACCACAATAAACCTATTATATTTCCATTGTAAATCATTATTGTTTTTTGAGCTGGGGGAGCCATGTCTGTCTCTCTGGGCCATTACAACACTTGTGGCTACTCGAACGAACTAAATTTCGCATTTTGGTAAAAATCCGAGCGCCCCTCCCCCGATGGCAAGCTATCATTTGAGACCATCATCTCAGTACAGCAATGTTGATGGGACCGACTTCTCAATGCAAGACCCTTCAATGTAAGTAACTCTTGGATTTGCCACGAGAATGGAGTTGAGACTCCAAATTTAACCAGAAGGCTCCCGGAGGCCATGGCATCTAGAATCCTGAATCCTACACCGGTAGCACCTTCCCGAAGCCGGTTCTTTTCTGGGGCCGCGTAGGGGCCCGAAACCACCTGAGCTTACTTCGACATCTGCCACAGACCACGGTAAACAAATTAGATTGCCATTGTTAATAATTTTTGTTTTTGAAGCTAAGGGAGCCACGTCTGTCTCCCTGGGCCATTACAACATTTGTGGCTAAGCATGGACTACTCTAACGAACTAAATTTTGCATTTTGGTAAAAATCCGAGCGCCCCTCCCCCGATGGCAAGCTATCATTTGAGACCATCATCTCAGTACAGCTATGTTGATGAGACCGACTTCTCCTTTTGAGACCCTTCAGTGTAAATAACTCTTGGATTTGCCACGAGAATGGAGTTGAGACTCCAAATTTAACCAGAAGGCTCCCAGAGGCCATGGCATCTAGAATCCTGAATCCTACACCAATAGCACCTTCCGTAAGCCAGTTCTTTTCTGGGGCCACGTAGGGGCCCGAAAACACCTGAGGTCACTTCGGCATCTGCCACAGAGCACAGTAAACCTATTATATTGCCATTATGAAACTATTTTATTTTTTAAGATAAAATTTGAGCATCAGGTCGCCGGGGGCCCCCGCTCATTTGAGACCAGGATCTCAGTACAGCAATATTGATGGGACCGACTTCTCAATGCAAGACCCTTCAATGTAAGTAACTCTTGGATTTGCCACGAGAATGTAGTTGAGACTCCAAATTTAACCAGAAGGCTACCGGAGGCCATGGCATCTAGAATCCTGAATCCTACAGCGGTAGAAGCTTCCCGAAGCATTTATTTTTCCTTATTTTTTTAGATAAAGTGCTGGTTAATTTTTTTTTTTTCACTTTATATTTAATGTTAATTATTTTTGTTTATTTTTTTGGGGCTGTAGAACAAGTAATTTGAAATTGCATTATTTCTTACGGGAAAATTTGCTTTGATTTATGAGTGTTTTGGAATACGAGCCCACCAGCTCATGGGTGCAGCTCGCGCAGGTCTGATCCAGGATCTCAATAGTGTGACATGTTGTGTTTTATACTAAGATGTTGGGTGTGACCCCGTATTAAATGTACAGTGAACTTTAAATTACGAGTAACGTGGTTTTTGTGTCTTCCGCAAGACGAGCTATAATTTTAAATCAATTTAGACTTGGATACCGAGCATTGTCTTTGTTTACGAGCACCAAGTCTCATGTATCACGCATGCGCTTCTTGATTTGACACAGAGCATCACATTATCACAACTTAGGCAAACGTTTTTTCTCTCTCTTGCGCTGTAGGTAATCATCCACCCTGCTGGTTCTTAGTGCTCGTCTCTTACAGGTATAATCAACATCCGTATTGAGATACTGCGTCCGACCCAACATCTCGGTATATAACCACCTGAGCTCACTTTGGCATCTGCCACAGACCACAATAAACCTATTATATTGCCATTGTAAATCATTATTGTTTTTTGAGCTGGGGGAGCCATGTCTGTCTCCCTGGGCCATTACAACAATTGGGGCTACTCGGACGAACAAAGTTTCGCATTTTGTTAAAAATCCAAACGCCCCTCCCACAATGGCAAGCTATCATTTGAGACCATCATCTCAGTACAGCAATGTTGATGGGACCGACTTCTAAATGCAAGACCCTTCAATGTAAGTAACTCTTGGATTTGCCACGAGAATGGAGTTGAGACTCCAAATTTAACCAGAAGGCTCCCGGAGGCCATGGCATCTAGAATCCTGAATCCTACAGCGGTAGAAGCTTCCCGAAGCATTTATTTTTCCTTATTTTTTTAGGTAAAGTGCTGGTTAATTTGTTTTATTTTTACTTTATATTTAATGTTAATTTTTTTTGTGTATTTTTTTGGGCAGTAGAACAAGTAATTTGAAATTCCATTATTTCTTATGGGAAAATTTGCTTTGATTTATGAGTGTTTTGGAATACGAGCCCACCAGCTCATGAGTGCAGCTCGCGCAGGTCTGATCCAGGATCTCAATAGTGTGACATGTTGTGTTTTATACTAAGGTGTTGGGTGTGACCCAGTATTAAGTGTACAGTAAACTTCAGATTACGAGTAACGTGGTTTTTGTGTCTTCCGCAAGACGAGCAAAAATTTTAAATAAATAAAATTCACTGCTTTTAGGCCATGAATCTGGTTTAGAGCTCGAATGTGCATTGGACGTTCAGGCCTATTTCGGAGGAACAGAATGTCTGACTAACCTGTGTTATGCCAAGATGTAAAGGTGGCATTCTAAGCATTTATTTTATATTCTAAATAAATCATATATCTTTTAAGGAATTTGATTGGGATGCTTATGAACATGTGCATTTTTATGCTGCTTTTAGGCCAATAAATCTGGTTCAGACCTCAAATGTGCATTAGACATTCAGGCCTGTATCGGAGGAACAGAATGTCTGACTAACTTGTGTTATACCAAGCTGTAAAGAGGCATTCTAAGCTTTTATTTGTGATCAGATTGATCTGTATATCTTTTAAATTTATTAAAGTTGTTTAAAGAGTTGCCTCTTGCGTCTTGTCTCTGCCTCGTGTCTGCACGCCTGTTTTTCTCTGATGCAACAGAAGAACCTGGTCTTTCACAGAGGCATTGTGGGTGTTGGACATTAAACCTATTTTAAACAGGACATTGGCTTACTTAGAATATAAAATCCCTAAAATATAATTGAAATTTAATAAAATTTTCCACACTTTTTTTCTGAGAAATATGCGGTTTATTCAGACATTAGAAAAAAACAAACAAAAAAACAACTTGATATAAACTCACAGAAATTACTGTAGTGAACAGCAAACACTGTTTGAAATACATTTAACTGTTAAGGTAGATCCTTATTTTGTGTCCATCCTGTTAACCAAAAACTGAGGAGTAACTACTTAAACGTAGCTTCTACATCATTATTCAAGGGCATCTCCAAGAGCAGCGACTAAATATCTTGAGTGGCCACATCACTGCCAATCTTAATCACATTCCGGCCTTGCCCGGATCAGACTTCTGTACGGGAAGTGAGAACATACACCAGACAGTATTTTATAGACACTATAACTTCCGGTATTTAACTCCGCACACAAACTAGAAATCAAACTTTTTTTTCAAGGAAACAGACGCACATCACCTAAGATTTAAATTCAAGAACATCCAGGTATCACACCCTTGAGGCTGAAAAATAGTTTGTTTTTGAAAAACGTTTTTACCTAGAGTTAAATGAAGCAGACTAAAGTTGGGTGTTGGCTTGTCTCATGAGTGAACACTGTCAAGCAAAAACAAGGCCCAGGACAACATGGGCCACAACTGCTACGTAGCCGAGGATTAGGATACTTGTCTTGCTTACACAACAGGAAAGGATTTAAATATGATATGAACCTGTTTTGTTACAATGACATAAAAATAGTGGACATTTGTTTTAGTGACTTTAATGTTTTGCACATATCCAACATAGCTATCCAACACTACCTTTACAAGCGCTTAAGAAATATGCTTTTCATGCCAAAGATTTATTAAAATGCACCCAAAAAAAAAGTCCAATGATACTTTTTAAAATAAAAAATGATTTTTTGGATGACCAACAAAATTGGTTTCCTTACATAAAACATGATAGAAAAAAACCCATCTGAATATATCTGTAATAACTTGTTCTAATGAATACATCTGTTAAAAAAAAAAAAAGTGTTGTAATTTAAGCTTAGTGTTTGTACAGTATAGTGAAACTTAAAATGTAGTGTGACCACTTATGTGACTGTTGTGAATCAGCAAATTCATATTTCTTGAATTGAAAAACAAGCACCAAGAAAGGATTTGTTACTTTGCAGAAAACACTTGTTTAAAAATAACCAATCACATTCCATATAAACTTAATTTTGCTTGTGTAAAGCTGTATTAAAACAATTGTTAAAAGCCCTATACAAATCAAATATGACTCCAAGTTTCAGCAGATGCTGAAGGATGATTTATGAAACAGTGCAGGGTTAACCTTTGACCCTGCTGTACAGGCCTGTATTCACTGGCTTTTATAGTTAAGGGACTTAAGTCTAGAACTTGGTTCTTTTAACTATCATATACTGAGAAGTTGGTCTCAATGAACTGCTGAAACTTGGAGTCATATTTAGGGCCTTTGCTGTTGTGCAAGACAGACAAAACCAAGGATCTTAGTCCTCAGCTACACAGCAAACGTCATTGCGATTTAAAGCAAGTCTGTCAGCTTGACCTCAATACCTTATTGGGTTACCTCACATTAACAGCACCTTGTATTAGACCCATTATGATGCCAATACATCAACAAACTGTTCAAAGGAGATTATTGCATATTTTGGACACCTGCGGCATAGCTTTACAATGTGAAATAATCAGGAATGACCATGGAGGTAGGAAATGATCTCATCAGTAAAAACAAAAACTCAGTTGTGTCAATATAAACTTTTATTCCAACTAAAGACCTTATAAAACAAAGCCATTGAGCCTGCCAAATCACCATTTATGCCAGCTCCACCTTCTCCTCCATGCTGTTCTGTTAAAAACCTCCTCCTACACGTCTGCTCCTTCATCCCGGTTCCTTTTCTTCAAAACCGCCTCTTGAATGTCTGCTTCTTCTGCCCATCCTTCAACTTTACTCCTCCTCCCACTTCACCCAGGGCTCCTTCAGTTTGAGAAGATATTATAGAAATCATGTGTAACCAAAGTACTTACAATTGACAAACCTGAGGTCTTTGGCTGTTAAAAAAAGATTTACTTAACATTTACTGTAATTTGCAATTACCAGATGTTTGTGAGGTGGCTTCAAAGAGACTTGGCTGACAGAATATCATCCTCTTCACCTTACTGGTTCCATGAATTTTGCGAGTGACCTTCCAGGACACTTCCTGTTCCTACGAAGGTATCCTGCATCGAGAGGTTAAAAAAAAAAAAAAAAAAGCCAAAGAGCTAGGGTGCTCTTACACCAGTAGGGCCTCGAACTGTGATCCTTTGATCCTGTGGTGAAAGATGAAAGAATTGTTTAAGCATTCTAGAGTTTACACATTGATTCAAAGTATCTGGATTTGTGACATTCACATTGTTCATCACCAACAATGGCAAAATCCAAATTCTAAACAATATACATGTTTGTTTTAATTACCCCCTTCCCCCCCATACACACCTTGGGAGTTTAGAGTCACCAGAATCACTGGAACAATTGATGTATGCAGTTGGAGATGTGGAGCTGGTCTAGTCTTATCCTGTTAAAATAAAGATACAATATTCTGAAGACATTTTTATAGTTGGACCACCACATGACTACAGACCCAGTTTGTACATGCAAGTCCCTATAATATAAAAATCTGCATCCTTTATATTTACCTGCTTGGATATTTATAAATAGATACACCACTTTCATAAGATATTTGTTCCAATTACATAAATGAGCAGATTTTGAAGGAGGCACACATTTGGTTTGGCTTGAAAAGCAGGTTTGAAGCTCTCTAATGCCAGTTCCTTTGTAACATATCTATCCTCTCTACATGGAGTGATGGTAGGTTTCTAAAAATATACAGATGTAATGTCAATCACTTGAGCACAATTTAACATTTGCCTACAGAGTAAGCATAAATAAATACATACAGCATTCCTGAGCCCATGTTGACTACATAAGACCAAAGGAGCACAGAATCTTTAATGGTGATATTAGATTAAGAGCTACCTTCCCAATACACAAACACCTAGAGACCAACTTCAAACATACCTCAAGTTTGTGGATTTTTTGCAGGTGCTTGTCTAGTCTAATGTATTTAGCCTTGCAGAATTGGACTGGACAGGTGGTGGATGTAGGAGCATCAGGCCAGAGGCATCAGAAGCAGGCTACTGCTGTCTCAAAGTAAAGCTGTAGAAATAAACAGATTATTTTAAAACAAAATGGGCATTTAAGCAAATGTAAAACTGCATCCAATGCAGGTTCAAATTAAGCCTAGAAAAGAGAAAACAGGATACTTACTGTCAGTGAGAAAGTTTGGGTAAAAGAGCAGATTCAGTAACCTTTTCTGTGGACCTTGGGTGCTGGGCTACATCAGCATACACTTGACCACAAATGGGACACCTACAGGTATATCCACCTAGTCGATCGATGCACCTTCGAGAAAGCCGTAGCCTGCCACTCTGCTCCTGATGCCTATGGCCCGATACTCCCACATCCACCACCTGTAAACATTATATTCACAAAAGAGAAACATTTTTAGAAATGCTGCATCACAACCATATTTTGGGGAATAGAGACTCATTAATGAGCTGTTAAAGGGTGCCAGTCTGCTAAAGATTTACAAAGATAACTGCATGAAAAACAGTGATGGTTTTAACCAAGTCCTACATATAAGCTTAAACAAAAAATCACAATAACACACTACCTGCACCCTACAGATATTAAGGCATGCCATTACTCTTTGTTTCTTACCTGCACACTGACAACTTCTCCCTCCACTCAAGAAATTCTTCCCTCAAAAGACCTGCTATTTAAGTGCTTAAACTAATCAACAAGTCTGATCTGATTGGCTGCAGCTCCATTAATTGTTTTCTGCACCTGATTGTGTTCAGTTCATCAAAGGAACACAATCTTATCCTTGGAAATTCACTGGATTGGGAGCTACTGAGATGTTTTAATGATTTTAATGTTTTAAAGTCTAAAGCTATTTCTTTAAAATTAATTCAATAAATTCATTATATAAAGTTAAAATGATCCCTGGTTTTGTCTTTTCTACACAACAGCAAAGGCCCTAAATATGACTCCAAGTTTCAGCAGTTCGTTGAGACCAACTTCTCAATATATGATGGTTCAAAGACCCAACTTCTAGACTTAAGTCCCTTAACTATAAAAGCCAGTGAAAAAAAGTTAACAATGAATGATTAAGGTTTTTATTAAAATGCATCCAAAAAAAGTCCAACAATAATGTTGTGAATCAGCAAATGAATTCATATTTCTTAAATTGAAATACAACAAGCACCAAGAAAGGATCTGTTACTTTGCAGAAAACATTTGTTTAAAAATAACCAATTACATTCCATACAAACTTAAATAATTCTTTTGATTGTGTAAAGCTGCTTTGGGACAATGACAATTGTTAAAAGCTCTATGCAAATAAAATTGAATTGAATTAAATATGACTCCAAGTTTCAACAGTTCATTGAGACCAACTTCTCAGTATATGATGGTTAAAAGACCCAACTTCTAGACTTAAGTCCCTTAACTATAAAAGCCAGTGAATAAAAAGTTAACAATGCATGATGAAGGTCACTGTACACGTATGACTAAAGGTGTTCAGTAGGGATTATGCACTACACTGTGAGAACATGGTACACTCTTATTGAAGGCCTATACAGTAGAGTCAGAGGTTAACCCTGCACCGTTTCATGAATCCTCCATTAGCATCTGCACGTAAGGGGGGTCTTTTAACATGCTTAATATCATTGTAAAGCAGAACTTTTCAGATTTTTTCCTACGTTTTAAGGCTCTTTTCAGCTGTAATTTCCTTTACATTAAGTTGACTAGTGTTTAGATCTTTGCCGTTGTATGATAAAAGGTGTGCACATGCCACAGAATCAGAGGATTGCCATTAACGTCTCCTTTGCTGCAAGAGCGCGCTAGTTTACCCCAGTTACAAGTATATTAGCAACAAGAATACATCTAGCACTTAATTGTATTTTCAGATGCAGCAGGTCTACATAAGCCCAGGTACAGCAAGTATCCTGGAAAATTAATCTTCAAAAATTGTGATGGAACCAATAAGATTAAGAGGCATACATGTGAGTTACAACAGTCAGCGGTATGCAACTATTTACATATAAACTTCTGTAAGGCTTAACATTAACAGACTAGACAAGCACACCAGCAATGATCTCCCATCTTGATGAGGTTCAAGACAGCAGTTGAAGAGGGCATTGGGAGGGAGATGGATGAAACTTTAAGGTGATCACTGAAAAACATGCATCCTCCTTCAAACTCTTGCAGGTCTGGTCAAATAAAAAACACAAGACTGAAAATACATGCAACCTTCACTGTATTTAAAAAACGTGTATATATATATATATATATATATATATATATATATAAGTACTAAGTACCTCTCATCCCTCCCCGCTGAGCGAGCTCGGCCGATCAGCTCTGTCTGGATCTCTGGCTGCGAGAGGTTACAGCATCACCAGGGAACCGAACTAGGGAGCACTTTACCACTGCACTACTCAGAGTCCAGCTAAAAGCATTTTAAATGCAGCAACTTTAATATATGCAATCATAGTAACTGCACTCATTTTAGATGTTTGACGATCAATGGCTAATGGGAGATTTTTTTTAAGGTGCTCTGAATGTTATTTATGATGTATATATTCTCTTTAGTATTATAATATTATATATATATATATATATATATATATAACACTCCTACATCCACCACCTGACCATGGAAACATTAATCACAGAACAAACATTTTTAGAAATGCTGCATCACATGACCATATTTTATTTTTGTCCAGTACATTTAATCTTAATTCCAAGATTACAGTATGTAAAGCATGTTTCTGATATACATGGGAAATAATCTATTACCAGCTATTAAAGTAGAAAGACCGTGTGTAACGAAGAGTGTCGGGGGAAAAATCAAACGCGTCACTCCGGAGTTAATGTGTTAACGACGCATGCGCGCGTGCACAGCGATGGCGGAAATAAAAACTAGTACTGGGACGAAGCGCGCCGTGTGTGTAGAAATCCCGGAAGTGTTTACGGCATCCGACGTCATGGATGACGTTTGAAGCCTCGCTGCGATTGGCGGAAGTGGGTCGTGTCTTGCCGTAATGTGAGTGGATTTATTTTTATTATTTTTTTTAAGGTGCTCTGAATGTTATTTATGATGTATATATTCTCTTTAGTATTATAGGTCTCATGCTTTGTTGTTTTTTGTGTTCACTGTCTTGTTTCGTAAAAATATATATATATAAAACCGGAAGTACTTTCGCCTCCGAGTGGCGCAGTGGCAAAGCGCTCGCCCTATCATCCGGGGATCGCCGGTTCGAACCCCGGGTGATGCTGTTGTCCTCACACAGCCGGAGGCACAGAGAGAGCTAAATTGGCCGAGCTCTCTCAGGGGGGGTGATGACATTAATCATTCAGGGCGTCTGTGAGCCACGGCGTTCGGAGGAACCACGTGACAGCCCTTAGCCTGAGTGGTAGTATGTGAGAGCCCCCCCAGTAATTCGAAAGCAAATTGGACACGCTTAAATTAAAAAAAAATTGTAAATATGTATATATGTAAATATGTATATATATTTATTTTCATTTGTGTTCTAATCGTATATTTATACATTCTATATTTATGTATAAATATACGATTCATTTAGAATATATATAGAATATATGATTTAGAATATAGAATATATGATTCGTATATTTATATATATTATATTTATATATAAATATACGAATCATTTGTCTTTTAAAGATTGGCACGCTAATGAATCTGTTTCATTTGCATTGGATGTTCAGGCCTATTACGAAGGAACAGAATATCTAAATCCTTGTGTTTCACCAAGATGTTAATGTGAGGTTATTGAGGTCGAGCCGGTTGACGACTCATTTCGAATCGCAATGACGTTTGCTCTGTAGCCAAGGACTAAGATCCTTGGTTTTGTCTTTCTTACACAACAGCAAAGGCCCTAAATATGACTCCAAGTTTCAGCAGTTCGTTGAGACCAACTTCTCAGTATATGATGGTTAAAAGACCCAACTTCTAGACTTAAGTCCCTTAACTATAAAAGCCAGTGAATAAAAAGTTAACAGTGCATGATGAAGGTTACAGTACACATATGACTAAAGGTGTTCAGTAGGTTTTATGCACTACACTGTGAGAACATGGTACACCCTTATTACAGGCCTGTACAGCAGGGTCAAAGGTTAACCTTCCACTCTCTCATAAATCATACTTTAGCATTTTAACATACTGTATATTATTGTTAAACAGACCTTTCAGAAAGAGCAGAATCTAATCATAATCCTACTACAATGAGCTTTTGTACAACGGTACATTTTACACACAGAGTCAAAGGTCAAAGGTCAATCCTGCACTGGTAATCAAGCCTATTTTGTAGGAACAGAATGTCTGATTAACTTGTGTTATACCAAGCTGTTAAGGTGGCATTCTAAGCTTATATTTCTGATTAGAATGATTTATATATATTTTAAAGAATTTGATTGGGACGCTTATGAACACGTGCATTTCTATACTGCTTTTAGGCCGATGAATCTGTTTCAGAGGTCAAATGTGCATTAGACGTTGAGGCCTGTATCGGAGGAACAGAATGTCTGACTAACTTGTGTTATACCAAGATGTTAAGGGGGCATTCTAAGCTTTTATTTTTGATTAGAATGATCTGTATATCTTTTAAAGTATTTGATTGGGACGCTTATAAATACGTGCGTTTAATGCTGCTTTTTAGGCCCTATAAATCTGGTTCAGAGCTCAAATGTGCACTGGACGTTCAGGCCTATATCGGAGGAACAGAATGTCTGACTAACTTGTGTTATGCCTTGATCTAAAGGTGGCATTCTAAGCGTTCATGTTAGTTCTATATGATTTATGTATCTTATAAAGTATTTGATCAGGATGCTTATGAATACGTGCGTTTCTATGCTGCTTTTAGGCCGATAAATCTGGTTTAGAGCTCAAATGTGCATTAGACGTTTAGGCCTATATCGGAGGAACAGAATGTCTGACTAACTTGTGTTATACAAAGATGTTAAGGGGGCATTCTAAGCTTTTATTTTTGATTAGAATGATCTGTATATCTTTTAAAGTATTTGATTAGGACGCTTATAAATTTGTGCGTTTAATGCTGCTTTTTAGGCCGATAAATCTGGTTCAGAGCTCAAATGTGCATTAGACGTTCAGGCCTATATCGGAGGAACAGAATGTCTGACTAACTTGTGTTATACCAAGATGTTAAGGGGGCATTCTAAGCTTTTATTTTTGATTAGAATGATCTGTATATCTTTTAAAGTATTTGATTGGGACGCTTATAAATACGTGTGTTTAATGCTGCTTTTTAGGCCGATAAATCCGGTTCAGAGCTCAAATGTGCATTAGACGTTCAGGCCTGTATCGGAGGAACAGAATATCTAAATCCCTTGTGTTTTACCAAGATGTTAATGTGAGGTTATTGAGGTCGAACCGGCTGACGACTCATTTCGAATCGCAATGAGGTTTGCTCTGTAGCCAAGGACTAAGATCCTTGGTTTTGTCTTTCTTACACAACAGCAAAGGCCCTAAATATGACTCCAAGTTTCAGCAGTTTGTTGAGACCAACTTCTCAGTATATGATGGTTAAAAGACCCAACTTCTAGATTTAAGTCCCTTAACTATAAAAGCCAGTGAATAAAAAGTTAACAGTGCATGATAAAGGTTACAGTACACATATGACTAAAGGTGTTCAGTAGGTTTTATGCACTACACTGTGAGAACATGGTACACCCTTATTACAGGCCTGTACAGCAGGGTCAAAGGTTAACCTTGCACTGTCTCATGAATCATACTTCAGCATTTTAACATACTGTGTATCATTGTTAAACAGACCTTTCACAAAGAGCAGAATCAAATAATTCTACTACAATGAGCTCTTGTACAATGGTACATTTTACACACAGACTCAAAGGTCAAAGGTCAATCCTGCACTGGTAATCAGGCCTACTTCAGAAGAAGAGAATGTCTGACTAACTTGTGTTATACCAAGATGTAAAGGTGGCATTCTAAGCTTTTATGTGTGTTCTAAATGATTCATGTATCTTTTAAAGAATTTGATTAGGACGCTTATGAATACGTGCGTTTTTATCCTGCTTTTAGGCCGATAAATCTGGTTCAAAGCTCAAATGTGCATTAGACATTCAGGCCTGTATCGGAGGAACAGAATGTCTGACTAACTTGTTTTATGCCATGATGTAAAGATGGCATTCTAAGCTTTCAGTTCAGCTTTAAATGATTAATGTATCTTTTAAAGAATTTGATTAGGATGCTTATGAATACGTGCGTTTTTATGCTGCTTTTAGGCCGATAAATCTGTTTCAGAGCTCAAAAGTGCACTGGACGTTCACGGCTATTCCGGAGAAACAAAATGTCTGACTAACTTGTGTTATACCAAGATGTAAAGGTGGCATTCTAAGCTTTTATTTCTGATTAGAATGATCTGTATATCTTTTAAAGTATTTGATTGGGACACTTATAAATACGTGCGTTTAATGCTGCTTTTTAGGCCGATAAATCTGGTTCAGAGCTCAAATGTGCATTAGACGTTCAGGCCTGTATCGGAGGAACAGAATGTCTGACTAACTTGTGTTATACCAAGATGTAAAGATGGCATTCTAAGCTTTCAGTTCAGCTTTAAATGATTAATGTATCTTTTAAAGAATTTGATTAGGATGCTTATGAATACGTGCGTTTAATGCTGCTTTTTAGGCCGATAAATCTGGTTCAGAGCTCAAATGTGCATTAGACGTTCAGGCCTATATCGGAGGAACAGAATGTCTGACTAACTTGTGTTATACAAAGATGTTAAGGGGGCATTCTAAGCTTTTATTTTTGATTAGAATGATCTGTATATCTTTTAAAGTATTTGATTGGGACGCTTATAAATACGTGCGTTTAATGCTGCTTTTTAGGCCGATAAATCTGGTTCAGAGCTCAAATGTGCATTAGACGTTCAGGCCTATATCGGAGGAACAGAATGTCTGACTAACTTGTGTTATACCAAGATGTTAAGGGGGCATTCTAAGCTTTTATTTTTGATTAGAATGATCTGTATATCTTTTAAAGTATTTGATTGGGACGCTTATAAATACGTGTGTTTAATGCTGCTTTTTAGGCCGATAAATCCGGTTCAGAGCTCAAATGTGCATTAGACGTTCAGGCCTGTATCGGAGGAACAGAATATCTAAATCCCTTGTGTTTTACCAAGATGTTAATGTGAGGTTATTGAGGTCGAACCGGCTGACGACTCATTTCGAATCGCAATGAGGTTTGCTCTGTAGCCAAGGACTAAGATCCTTGGTTTTGTCTTTCCTACACAACAGCAAAGGCCCTAAATATGACTCCAAGTTTCAGCAGTTTGTTGAGACCAACTTCTCAGTATATGATGGTTAAAAGACCCAACTTCTAGATTTAAGTCCCTTAACTATAAAAGCCAGTGAATAAAAAGTTAACAGTGCATGATAAAGGTTACAGTACACATATGACTAAAGGTGTTCAGTAGGTTTTATGCACTACACTGTGAGAACATGGTACACCCTTATTACAGGCCTGTACAGCAGGGTCAAAGGTTAACCTTGCACTGTCTCATGAATCATACTTCAGCAATTTAACATACTGTGTATCATTGTTAAACAGACCTTTCACAAAGAGCAGAATCAAATAATTCTACTACAATGAGCTCTTGTACAATGGTACATTTTACACACAGACTCAAAGGTCAAAGGTCAATCCTGCACTGGTAATCAGGCCTACTTCAGAAGAAGAGAATGTCTGACTAACTTGTGTTATACCAAGATGTAAAGGTGGCATTCTAAGCTTTTATGTGTGTTCTAAATGATTCATGTATCTTTTAAAGAATTTGATCAGGATGCTTATGAATACGTGCGTTTTTATGCTCCTTTTAGGCCAATAAATCTGGTTCAAAGCTCAAATGTGCATTAGACATTCAGGCCTGTATCGGAGGAACAGAATGTCTGACTAACTTGTTTTATGCCATGATGTAAAGATGGCATTCTAAGCTTTCAGTTCAGCTTTAAATGATTAATGTATCTTTTAAAGAATTTGATTAGGATGCTTATGAATACGTGCGTTTTTATGCTGCTTTTAGGCCGATAAATCTGTTTCAGAGCTCAAAAGTGCACTGGACGTTCACGGCTATTCCGGAGAAACAAAATGTCTGACTAACTTGTGTTATACCAAGATGTAAAGGTGGCATTCTAAGCTTTTATTTCTGATTAGAATGATCTGTATATCTTTTAAAGTATTTGATTGGGACACTTATAAATACGTGCGTTTAATGCTGCTTTTTAGGCCGATAAATCTGGTTCAGAGCTCAAATGTGCATTAGACGTTCAGGCCTGTATCGGAGGAACAGAATGTCTGACTAACTTGTGTTATACCAAGATGTAAAGATGGCATTCTAAGCTTTCAGTTCAGCTTTAAATGATTAATGTATCTTTTAAAGAATTTGATTAGGATGCTTATGAATACGTGCGTTTAATGCTGCTTTTTAGGCCGATAAATCTGGTTCAGAGCTCAAATGTGCATTAGACGTTCAGGCCTATATCGGAGGAACAGAATGTCTGACTAACTTGTGTTATACAAAGATGTTAAGGGGGCATTCTAAGCTTTTATTTTTGATTAGAATGATCTGTATATCTTTTAAAGTATTTGATTGGGACGCTTATAAATACGTGCGTTTAATGCTGCTTTTTAGGCCGATAAATCTGGTTCAGAGCTCAAATGTGCATTAGACGTTCAGGCCTATATCGGAGGAACAGAATGTCTGACTAACTTGTGTTATACCAAGATGTTAAGGAGGCATTCTAAGCTTTTATTTTTGATTAGAATGATCTGTATATCTTTTAAAGTATTTGATTGGGACGCTTATAAATACGTGCGTTTAATGCTGCTTTTTAGGCCGATAAATCTGGTTCAGAGCTCAAATGTGCATTAGACGTTCAGGCCTGTATCGGAGGAACAGAATATCTAAATCCCTTGTGTTTTACCAAGATGTTAATGTGAGGTTATTGAGGTCGAACCGGCTGACGACTCATTTCGAATCGCAATGAGGTTTGCTCTGTAGCCAAGGACTAAGATCCTTGGTTTTGTCTTTCTTACACAACAGCAAAGGCCCTAAATATGACTCCAAGTTTCAGCAGTTTGTTGAGACCAACTTCTCAGTATATGATGGTTAAAAGACCCAACTTCTAGATTTAAGTCCCTTAACTATAAAAGCCAGTGAATAAAAAGTTAACAGTGCATGATGAAGGTTACAGTACACATATGACTAAAGGTGTTCAGTAGGTTTTATGCACTACACTGTGAGAACATGGTACACCCTTATTACAGGCCTGTACAGCAGGGTCAAAGGTTAACCTTGCACTGTCTCATGAATCATACTTCAGCATTTTAACATACTGTGTATCATTGTTAAACAGACCTTTCAGAAAGAGCAGAATCAAATAATTCTACTACAATGAGCTCTTGTACAATGGTACATTTTACACACAGACTCAAAGGTCAAAGGTCAATCCTGCACTGGTAATCAGGCCTACTTCAGAAGAAGAGAATGTCTGACTAACTTGTGTTATACCAAGATGTAAAGGTGGCATTCTAAGCTTTTATGTGTGTTCTAAATGATTCATGTATCTTTTAAAGAATTTGATCAGGATGCTTATGAATACGTGCGTTTTTATGCTCCTTTTAGGCCAATAAATCTGGTTCAAAGCTCAAATGTGCATTAGACATTCAGGCCTGTATCGGAGGAACAGAATGTCTGACTAACTTGTTTTATGCCATGATGTAAAGATGGCATTCTAAGCTTTCAGTTCAGCTTTAAATGATTAATGTATCTTTTAAAGAATTTGATTAGGATGCTTATGAATACGTGCGTTTTTATGCTGCTTTTAGGCCGATAAATCTGTTTCAGAGCTCAAAAGTGCACTGGACGTTCACGGCTATTCCGGAGAAACAAAATGTCTGACTAACTTGTGTTATACCAAGATGTAAAGGTGGCATTCTAAGCTTTTATTTCTGATTAGAATGATCTGTATATCTTTTAAAGTATTTGATTGGGACACTTATAAATACGTGCGTTTAATGCTGCTTTTTAGGCCGATAAATCTGGTTCAGAGCTCAAATGTGCATTAGACGTTCAGGCCTGTATCGGAGGAACAGAATGTCTGACTAACTTGTGTTATACCAAGATGTAAAGATGGCATTCTAAGCTTTCAGTTCAGCTTTAAATGATTAATGTATCTTTTAAAGAATTTGATTAGGATGCTTATGAATACGTGCGTTTTTATGCTGCTTTTAGGCCGATAAATCTGTTTCAGAGCTCAAAAGTGCACTGGACGTTCACGGCTATTCTGGAGGAACAAAATGTCTGACTAACTTGTGTTATACCAAGATGTTAAGGGGGCATTCTAAGCTTTTATTTTTGATT
Source organism: Clarias gariepinus (assembly GCF_024256425.1). NCBI lineage: Eukaryota > Metazoa > Chordata > Actinopteri > Siluriformes > Clariidae > Clarias > Clarias gariepinus. The sequence goes on along the minus strand of NC_071100.1, from coordinate 52,178,902 downwards.
AGAATGATCTGTATATCTTTTAAAGTATTTGATTGGGACGCTTATAAATACGTGCGTTTAATGCTGCTTTTTAGGCCGATAAATCTGGTTCAGAGCTCAAATGTGCATTAGACGTTCAGGCCTATATCGGAGGAACAGAATGTCTGACTAACTTGTGTTATACAAAGATCTTAAGGAGGCATTCTAAGCTTTTATTTTTGATTAGAATGATCTGTATATCTTTTAAAGTATTTGATTGGGACGCTTATAAATACGTGCGTTTAATGCTGCTTTTTAGGCCGATAAATCTGGTTCAGAGCTCAAATGTGCATTAGACGTTCAGGCCTATATCGGAGGAACAGAATGTCTGACTAACTTGTGTTATACAAAGATCTTAAGGGGGCATTCTAAGCTTTTATTTTTGATTAGAATGATCTGTATATCTTTTAAAGTATTTGATTGGGACGCTTATAAATACGTGCGTTTAATGCTGCTTTTTAGGCCGATAAATCTGGTTCAGAGCTCAAATGTGCATTAGACGTTCAGGCCTATATCGGAGGAACAGAATGTCTGACTAACTTGTGTTATACCAAGATGTTAAGGGGGCATTCTAAGCTTTTATTTTTGATTAGAATGATCTGTATATCTTTTAAAGTATTTGATTGGGACGCTTATAAATACGTGTGTTTAATGCTGCTTTTTAGGCCGATAAATCTGGTTCAGAGCTCAAATGTGCATTAGACGTTCAGGCCTGTATCGGAGGAACAGAATATCTAAATCCCTTGTGTTTTACCAAGATGTTAATGTGAGGTTATTGAGGTCGAACCGGCTGACGACTCATTTCGAATCGCAATGAGGTTTGCTCTGTAGCCAAGGACTAAGATCCTTGGTTTTGTCTTTCTTACACAACAGCAAAGGCCCTAAATATGACTCCAAGTTTCAGCAGTTTGTTGAGACCAACTTCTCAGTATATGATGGTTAAAAGACCCAACTTCTAGATTTAAGTCCCTTAACTATAAAAGCCAGTGAATAAAAAGTTAACAGTGCATGATAAAGGTTACAGTACACATATGACTAAAGGTGTTCAGTAGGTTTTATGCACTACACTGTGAGAACATGGTACACCCTTATTACAGGCCTGTACAGCAGGGTCAAAGGTTAACCTTGCACTGTCTCATGAATCATACTTCAGCATTTTAACATACTGTGTATCATTGTTAAACAGACCTTTCAGAAAGAGCAGAATCAAATAATTCTACTACAATGAGCTCTTGTACAATGGTACATTTTACACACAGACTCAAAGGTCAAAGGTCAATCCTGCACTGGTAATCAGGCCTACTTCAGAAGAAGAGAATGTCTGACTAACTTGTGTTATACCAAGATGTAAAGGTGGCATTCTAAGCTTTTATGTGTGTTCTAAATGATTCATGTATCTTTTAAAGAATTTGATCAGGATGCTTATGAATACGTGCGTTTTTATCCTGCTTTTAGGCCAATAAATCTGGTTCAAAGCTCAAATGTGCATTAGACATTCAGGCCTGTATCGGAGGAACAGAATGTCTGACTAACTTGTTTTATGCCATGATGTAAAGATGGCATTCTAAGCTTTCAGTTCAGCTTTAAATGATTAATGTATCTTTTAAAGAATTTGATTAGGATGCTTATGAATACGTGCGTTTTTATGCTGCTTTTAGGCCGATAAATCTGTTTCAGAGCTCAAAAGTGCACTGGACGTTCACGGCTATTCCGGAGAAACAAAATGTCTGACTAACTTGTGTTATACCAAGATGTAAAGGTGGCATTCTAAGCTTTTATTTCTGATTAGAATGATCTGTATATCTTTTAAAGTATTTGATTGGGACACTTATAAATACGTGCGTTTAATGCTGCTTTTTAGGCCGATAAATCTGGTTCAGAGCTCAAATGTGCATTAGACGTTCAGGCCTGTATCGGAGGAACAGAATGTCTGACTAACTTGTGTTATACCAAGATGTAAAGATGGCATTCTAAGCTTTCAGTTCAGCTTTAAATGATTAATGTATCTTTTAAAGAATTTGATTAGGATGCTTATGAATACGTGCGTTTTTATGCTGCTTTTAGGCCGATAAATCTGGTTCAGAGCTCAAATGTGCATTAGACGTTCAGGCCTATATCGGAGGAACAGAATGTCTGACTAACTTGTGTTATACCAAGATGTTAAGGAGGCATTCTAAGCTTTTATTTTTGATTAGAATGATCTGTATATCTTTTAAAGTATTTGATTGGGACGCTTATAAATACGTGCGTTTAATGCTGCTTTTTAGGCCGATAAATCTGGTTCAGAGCTCAAATGTGCATTAGACGTTCAGGCCTATATCGGAGGAACAGAATGTCTGACTAACTTGTGTTATACAAAGATCTTAAGGGGGCATTCTAAGCTTTTATTTTTGATTAGAATGATCTGTATATCTTTTAAAGTATTTGATTGGGACGCTTATAAATACGTGCGTTTAATGCTGCTTTTTAGGCCGATAAATCTGGTTCAGAGCTCAAATGTGCATTAGACGTTCAGGCCTATATCGGAGGAACAGAATGTCTGACTAACTTGTGTTATACCAAGATGTTAAGGGGGCATTCTAAGCTTTTATTTTTGATTAGAATGATCTGTATATCTTTTAAAGTATTTGATTGGGACGCTTATAAATACGTGTGTTTAATGCTGCTTTTTAGGCCGATAAATCCGGTTCAGAGCTCAAATGTGCATTAGACGTTCAGGCCTGTATCGGAGGAACAGAATATCTAAATCCCTTGTGTTTTACCAAGATGTTAATGTGAGGTTATTGAGGTCGAACCGGCTGACGACTCATTTCGAATCGCAATGAGGTTTGCTCTGTAGCCAAGGACTAAGATCCTTGGTTTTGTCTTTCTTACACAACAGCAAAGGCCCTAAATATGACTCCAAGTTTCAGCAGTTTGTTGAGACCAACTTCTCAGTATATGATGGTTAAAAGACCCAACTTCTAGATTTAAGTCCCTTAACTATAAAAGCCAGTGAATAAAAAGTTAACAGTGCATGATAAAGGTTACAGTACACATATGACTAAAGGTGTTCAGTAGGTTTTATGCACTACACTGTGAGAACATGGTACACCCTTATTACAGGCCTGTACAGCAGGGTCAAAGGTTAACCTTGCACTGTCTCATGAATCATACTTCAGCATTTTAACATACTGTGTATCATTGTTAAACAGACCTTTCAGAAAGAGCAGAATCAAATAATTCTACTACAATGAGCTCTTGTACAATGGTACATTTTACACACAGACTCAAAGGTCAAAGGTCAATCCTGCACTGGTAATCAGGCCTACTTCAGAAGAAGAGAATGTCTGACTAACTTGTGTTATACCAAGATGTAAAGGTGGCATTCTAAGCTTTTATGTGTGTTCTAAATGATTCATGTATCTTTTAAAGAATTTGATCAGGATGCTTATGAATACGTGCGTTTTTATGCTCCTTTTAGGCCAATAAATCTGGTTCAAAGCTCAAATGTGCATTAGACATTCAGGCCTGTATCGGAGGAACAGAATGTCTGACTAACTTGTGTTATACAAAGATCTTAAGGGGGCATTCTAAGCTTTTATTTTTGATTAGAATGATCTGTATATCTTTTAAAGTATTTGATTGGGACGCTTATAAATACGTGCGTTTAATGCTGCTTTTTAGGCCGATAAATCTGGTTCAGAGCTCAAATGTGCATTAGACGTTCAGGCCTATATCGGAGGAACAGAATGTCTGACTAACTTGTGTTATACCAAGATGTTAAGGAGGCATTCTAAGCTTTTATTTTTGATTAGAATGATCTGTATATCTTTTAAAGTATTTGATTGGGACGCTTATAAATACGTGCGTTTCTATGCTGCTTTTAGGCCGATAAATCTGGTTCAGAGCTCAAATGTGCATTAGACGTTCAGGCCTGTATCGGAGGAACAGAATATCTAAATCCCTTGTGTTTTACCAAGATGTTAATGTGAGGTTATTGAGGTCGAACCGGCTGACGACTCATTTTGAATCGCAATGAGGTTTGCTCTGTAGCCAAGGACTAAGATCCTTGGTTTTGTCTTTCTTGCACAACAGCAAAGGCCCTAAATATGACTCCAAGTTTCAGCAGTTTGTTGAGACCAACTTCTCAGTATATGATGGTTAAAAGACCCAACTTCTAGATTTAAGTCCCTTAACTATAAAAGCCAGTGAATAAAAAGTTAACAGTGCATGATAAAGGTTACAGTACACATATGACTAAAGGTGTTCAGTAGGTTTTATGCACTACACTGTGAGAACATGGTACACCCTTATTACAGGCCTGTACAGCAGGGTCAAAGGTTAACCTTGCACTGTCTCATGAATCATACTTCAGCATTTTAACATACTGTGTATCATTGTTAAACAGACCTTTCAGAAAGAGCAGAATCAAATAATTCTACTACAATGAGCTCTTGTACAATGGTACATTTTACACACAGACTCAAAGGTCAAAGGTCAATCCTGCACTGGTAATCAGGCCTACTTCAGAAGAAGAGAATGTCTGACTAACTTGTGTTATACCAAGATGTAAAGGTGGCATTCTAAGCTTTTATGTGTGTTCTAAATGATTCATGTATCTTTTAAAGAATTTGATCAGGATGCTTATGAATACGTGCGTTTTTATGCTCCTTTTAGGCCAATAAATCTGGTTCAAAGCTCAAATGTGCATTAGACATTCAGGCCTGTATCGGAGGAACAGAATGTCTGACTAACTTGTGTTATACAAAGATCTTAAGGGGGCATTCTAAGCTTTTATTTTTGATTAGAATGATCTGTATATCTTTTAAAGTATTTGATTGGGACGCTTATAAATACGTGCGTTTAATGCTGCTTTTTAGGCCGATAAATCTGGTTCAGAGCTCAAATGTGCATTAGACGTTCAGGCCTATATCGGAGGAACAGAATGTCTGACTAACTTGTGTTATACCAAGATGTTAAGGAGGCATTCTAAGCTTTTATTTTTGATTAGAATGATCTGTATATCTTTTAAAGTATTTGATTGGGACGCTTATAAATACGTGCGTTTCTATGCTGCTTTTAGGCCGATAAATCTGGTTCAGAGCTCAAATGTGCATTAGACGTTCAGGCCTGTATCGGAGGAACAGAATATCTAAATCCCTTGTGTTTTACCAAGATGTTAATGTGAGGTTATTGAGGTCGAACCGGCTGACGACTCATTTTGAATCGCAATGAGGTTTGCTCTGTAGCCAAGGACTAAGATCCTTGGTTTTGTCTTTCTTGCACAACAGCAAAGGCCCTAAATATGACTCCAAGTTTCAGCAGTTTGTTGAGACCAACTTCTCAGTATATGATGGTTAAAAGACCCAACTTCTAGATTTAAGTCCCTTAACTATAAAAGCCAGTGAATAAAAAGTTAACAGTGCATGATAAAGGTTACAGTACACATATGACTAAAGGTGTTCAGTAGGTTTTATGCACTACACTGTGAGAACATGGTACACCCTTATTACAGGCCTGTACAGCAGGGTCAAAGGTTAACCTTGCACTGTCTCATGAATCATACTTCAGCATTTTAACATACTGTGTATCATTGTTAAACAGACCTTTCAGAAAGAGCAGAATCAAATAATTCTACTACAATGAGCTCTTGTACAATGGTACATTTTACACACAGACTCAAAGGTCAAAGGTCAATCCTGCACTGGTAATCAGGCCTATTTCAGAAGAAGAGAATGTCTGACTAACTTGTGTTATACCAAGATGTAAAGGTGGCATTCTAAGCTTTTATGTGTGTTCTAAATGATTCATGTATCTTTTAAAGAATTTGATTAGGACGCTTATGAATACGTGCGTTTTTATGCTCCTTTTAGGCCAATAAATCTGGTTCAAAGCTCAAATGTGCATTAGACATTCAGGCCTGTATCGGAGGAACAGAATGTCTGACTAACTTGTTTCATGCCATGATGTAAAGATGGCATTCTAAGCTTTCAGTTCAGCTTTAAATGATTAATGTATCTTTTAAAGAATTTGATTAGGATGCTTATGAATACGTGCGTTTTTATGCTGCTTTTAGGCCGATAAATCTGTTTCAGAGCTCAAAAGTGCACTGGACGTTCACGGCTATTCCGGAGGAACAAAATGTCTGACTAACTTGTGTTATACCAAGATGTAAAGGTGGCATTCCAAGCTTTTATTTCTGATCAGAATGATCTGTATATCTTTTAAAGTATTTGATTGGGACACTTATAAATACGTGCGTTTAATGCTGCTTTTTAGGCCGATAAATCTGGTTCAGAGCTCAAATGTGCATTAGACGTTCAGGCCTGTATCGGAGGAACAGAATGTCTGACTAACTTGTGTTATACCAAGATGTAAAGGTGGCATTCTAAGCTTTTATTTCTGATTAGAATGATCTGTATATCTTTTAAAGTATTTGATTGGGACGCTTATAAATACGTGCGTTTAATGCTGCTTTTTAGGCCGATAAATCTGGTTCAGAGCTTAAATGTGCATTGGACGTTCAGGCCTGTATCGGAGGAACAGAATGTCTGACTAACTTGTGTTATGCCTTGATCTAAAGGTGGCATTCTAAGCGTTCATGTTAGTTCTATATGATTTATGTATCTTATAAAGTATTTGATCAGGATGCTTATGAATACGTGCGTTTCTATGCTGCTTTTAGGCCGATAAATCTGGTTCAGAGCTCAAATGTGCATTAGACGTTCAGGCCTATATCGGAGGAACAGAATGTCTGACTAACTTGTGTTATACCAAGATGTTAAGGGGGCATTCTAAGCTTTTATTTTTGATTAGAATGATCTGTATATCTTTTAAAGTATTTGATTGGGACGCTTATAAATACGTGCGTTTCTATGCTGCTTTTAGGCCGATAAATCTGGTTCAGAGCTCAAATGTGCATTAGACGTTCAGGCCTGTATCGGAGGAACAGAATATCTAAATCCCTTGTGTTTTACCAAGATGTTAATGTGAGGTTATTGAGGTCGAACCGGCTGACGACTCATTTCGAATCGCAATGAGGTTTGCTCTGTAGCCAAGGACTAAGATCCTTGGTTTTGTCTTTCTTACACAACAGCAAAGGCCCTAAATATGACTCCAAGTTTCAGCAGTTTGTTGAGACCAACTTCTCAGTATATGATGGTTAAAAGACCCAACTTCTAGATTTAAGTCCCTTAACTATAAAAGCCAGTGAATAAAAAGTTAACAGTGCATGATAAAGGTCACTGTACACGTATGACTAAAGGTGTTCAGTAGGTTTTATGCACTACACTGTGAGAACATGGTACACCCTTATTACAGGCCTGTACAGCAGGGTCAAAGGTTAACCTTGCACTGTCTCATGAATCATACTTCAGCATTTTAACATACTGTGTATCATTGTTAAACAGACCTTTCAGAAAGAGCAGAATCAAATAATTCTACTACAATGAGCTCTTGTACAATGGTACATTTTACACACAGACTCAAAGGTCAAAGGTCAATCCTGCACTGGTAATCAGGCCTATTTCAGAAGAAGAGAATGTCTGACTAACTTGTGTTATACCAAGATGTAAAGGTGGCATTCTAAGCTTTTATGTGTGTTCTAAATGATTCATGTATCTTTTAAAGTATTTGATGAGGAGGCTTATGAATACGTGCGTTTTTATGCTCCTTTTAGGCCAATAAATCTGGTTCAAAGCTCAAATGTGCATTAGACATTCAGGCCTGTATCGGAGGAACAGAATGTCTGACTAACTTGTTTTATGCCATGATGTAAAGATGGCATTCTAAGCTTTCAGTTCAGCTTTAAATGATTAATGTATCTTTTAAAGAATTTGATTAGGACGCTTATGAATACGTGCGTTTTTATCCTGCTTTTGGGCCGATAAATCTGGTTCAGAGCTCAAATGTGCATTAGACGTTCAGGCCTGTATCGGAGGAACAAAATATTCAAATCCTTGTGTTTCACCAAGATGTTAATGTGAGGTTATTGAGGTCGAGCCGGTTGATGACTCATTTCGAATCGCAATGACGTTTGCTGTGTAGCCGAGGACTAAGATCCTTGGTTTTGTCTTTCTATATATATATAACACTCCTCCATCCACCACCTGACCATGGAAACATTAATCACAGAACAAACATTTTTAGAAATGCTGCATCACATGACCATATTTTATTTTTGTCCAGTACATTTAATCCTAATTCCAAGATTACAGTATGTAAAGCATGTTTCTGATATACATGGGAAATAATCTATTACCAACTATTAAAGTAGAAAGACCGTGTGTAACGAAGAGTGTCGGGGAAAAATCAAACGCGTCACTCCGGAGTTAATGTGTTAACGACGCATGCGCGCGTGCACAGCGATGGCGGAAATAGAAACTTTTTTTTTTTTTTTTTACAAACCAATGACGTTTATTTTGCAGTCACAATGCTTACACTATATGTAGCAGACATCCAAACAATTCAACCAGCTATCTTATCACGCAGAAAGGACTCCACACATACACACACACACACACGCCAAACAGACACATTCATATCAGGTGAACCCCCCCCCAAAAAAAAAAGGAAAACGTAATTGAGTGTTGAACATAGTTAAAGAGATGAGCTAGTTCTTCACAAACAGTTAGCAGCAGCATGTTGAGAAGTAGCACAATATCGTCGCTAAAAATATTCCATTCTGGTTCTGTAAATCTATCATATTTCTGATGCACAATTTCTTTGTTGCTTTTAAAATGAAATGGAATTCTTTACAGGGGAAAAAAAAATAAAGTAAAGAGGGGTAAAGGGGTAAGGGGCAAGCTAGAGGAAAACTGGCAAGTGTGATCAGCTCTTGCTTTAACAATGCTTAGTACCAAGTTGTGTTTTATTTTTAAAGTACACAGTTGCAACCTGTAAAGGGGCACCAGTCTGTGGGGGAAAAAAAGGGTTTAGTGAGAAAACAAGTGAAGGCTGATCTAATGTATCCACACACGAGTCATCTTGAACGTTACATTTCTCAAAAGACCCTAGACACAGAGTCGGTTGGCCATACGTCCCATTTCTGTTCTTAACTCGCCTGTGTTGACTTCCCCTTGTTTGAAAATAGAAACTAGTGACAGACCGAAGCGCGCCGTGTGTGGAGAAATCCTGGAAGTGTTTACGGCGTCCGACGTCATGGATGAGAGGTGTGTTCTATATTTATGTATAAATATACGATTCATTTAGAATATATATAGAATATATGATTTAGAATATAGAATATATGATTCGTATATTTATATATATTATATTTATATATAAATATACGAATCATTTGTCTTTTAAAGATTGGCACGCTAATTAATCTGTTTCATTTGCATTGGACGTTCAGGCCTATTACGAAGGAACAGAATATCTAAATCCTTGTGTTTCACCAAGATGTTAATGTGAGGTTATTGAGGTCGAACCGGCTGACGACTCATTTCGAATCGCAATGACGTTTGCTCTGTAGCCAAGGACTAAGATCCTTGGTTTTGTCTTTCTTACACAACAGCAAAGGCCCTAAATATGACTGCTAGTTTCAACAGTCCGTTGAGACCAACTTCTCAGTATATGATGGTTAAAAGACCCAACTTCTAGGTTTAAGTCCCTTAACTATAAAAGCCAGTGAATAAAAAGTTAACAGTGTATGATGAAAGTTACAGTACATGTATGACTAAAGGTGTTCAGTAGGGATTATGCACTACACTGTAAGAACATGGCACACCCTTATTACAGGCCTGTACAGCAGGGTCAAAGGTTAACCTTTGTCTCTGTGTGTAAAATCATAAATCATCCTTCAGCATTTTAACATAGTGTATATCATTGTAAGGCAGACCTTTCAGAAAGAGCAGAATCTAATCATAATCCTACTACAATGAGCTTTTGTACAACGGTACATTTTACACACAGGGTCAAAGGTCAATCCTGCACTGGTAATCAGGCCTATTTCAGAGGAACAGAATGTCTGACTAACTTAGGTTATGCCATGATCTAAAGATGGCATTCTAAGCTTTTAGTTTAGCTTTAAATGATTAATGTATGTTTTAAAAAATTTGTTGAGGAGGCTTATGAAAACAGGCGTTTTTATGCTGCTTTTAAGCCGATGAATCTGATTCAGAGGTCAAATGTGCATTAGACGTTCAGGCCTGTATCGGAGGAACAGAATGTCTGACTAACTTGTGTTATGCCTTGATCCAAAGGTGGCCTTCTAAGCGTTTATGTTAGTTCTATATGATTTATGTTTCTTATAAAGTATTTGATCGGGATGCTTATGAATACGTGCGTTTTATGCTGCTTTAGGGCAATAAATCTGGTTCAAAGCTCAAATGTGCATTAGACGTTCAGGCCTGTATTGGTGAAACAGAATATCTAAATCCTTGTGTTTCACCAAGATGTTAATGTGAGGTTATTGAGGTCGAACCGGTTGACGACTCATTTCGAATCGCAATGACGTTTGCTCTGTAGCCAAGGACTAAGATCCTTGGTTTTGTCTTTCTTACACAACAGCAAAGGCCTTAAATATGACTCCAAGTTTCAGCAGTTTGTTGAGACCAACTTCTCAGTATATGATGGTTAAAAGACCCAACTTCTAGACTTAAGTCCCTTAACTATAAAAGCCAGTAAATAAAAAGTTAACAGTGCATGATGAAGGTCACTGTACATGTATGACTAAAGGTGTTCTGTAGTCAAGTGCTTAAGAAATATGCTTTTCACACCAAACATTTTTATTAAAATGCATTGAAAAAAAGTCCAATAATGATATTTTTTTAAATAAAAATGATTTTTTGGATGACCAACAAAATTGGTTTTCTTACATAAAACATGATAGAAAAAACAACTCGTCTGAATATATCTGTGTAATAACTTGTTCTAATGAATACGCCTGTATTAAAGAAGAAAAAATACAAACAACAAAAAAAAACTAGTGTAGCCATTTAAGCTTAGTGTCTGTACAGTATAGTAAAACATTTAACAAGAAAATGTAGTGTGACCATTTATGTGACTGTTGTGAATCAGCAAATGAATTCATATTTCTTAAATTGAAATACAACAAGCACCAAGAAAGGATCTGTTACTTTGCAGAAAACATTTGTTTAAAAATAATCAATCACATTCCATACAAACTTAAATAATTCTTTCGATTGTGTAAAGCTGCTTTGTGACAATGACAATTGTTAAAAGCTCTATACAAATAAAATTGAATTGAATTAAATATGACTCCAAGTTTCAGCAGTTCGTTGAGACCAACTTCTCAGTATATGATGGTTCAAAGACCCAACTTCTAGACTTAAGTCCCTTAACTATAAAAGCCAGTGAAAAAATGTGAATAAGAAGTTAACAAGGCATGACCAGGTTGCAATGCACATTAGCTGATGTATGTTTGGGAGCAAATATAACCACTGACAGACAAAAATCTAAGAAAGAGCACAAACACTTTTAAAAACAATAGCGTATATTAAAGTTGCTGCATTAAAAAAGCTTTTAGCTGGATCTCAGTTCCAGTGATGGATGTTAAACTAGCCATAGATCGTCAAACATCTAAAAAAAGAGCACAACTGCTATGATGGCATATGTTAAAGTTGCTGCATTAAAAAAGCTTTTAGCTGGATCTCAGTTCCAGTGATGGATGTTAAACTAGCCATAGATCGTCAGACATCTAAAAAAAGAGCACAACTGCTATGATGGCATATGTTAAAGTTGCTGCATTAAAAAAGCTTTTAGCTGGATCTCAGGAGTGGGCAGACCCTGACTCCCCATTGCCCCACAGAAACCCTTGTCCTTTCAGGGGTGAGTGTTTAAAGTGGGCCGCCAAACTTGCCAGATAGGACTCGGGTTTTATTAGGTCTTTCCTAAAGATTTTATTATTCTTACTGATGTGAATAAAAAAATGTATTTAAAAAATTGTGTGGGGTTCAAGTGATGGATGTAAAACTAGCCATAGATCGTCAGACATCTAAAAAAAGAGCACAACTGCTATGATGGCATATGTTAAAGTTGCTGCATTTAAAAAGCTTTTAGCTGGATCTCAGCAACAGAGGCAAGATGTGCGATACCTCTATTAGTACATCTACCTGCTCAAAAAACATCTGGACTATAAACCGGTGGCTCTACTCTTCCACAAGATGATGTTTGAAACTGCCCATGTTCGGTGGTGGGAACTGAACCCCTCATTTTGTTGTCTACCAACTAAAGGTCAAAATACATATGCTAATCCAGCACACACGGCGGGAAGACAACCACTTCCAGTATGTGGAGATATCAAAGTGGAATTCTATCAAAAACAGAGCAAGATGAGAAGGACTAAGATGTTTTACTTCTGGGTAAACACATTCCTTATCCCTGGATCAGTGGGGAACAGATTATTTTCCACAAACTTTAAGGTGAAGCTATATTTCACAAAAACATTGGAGGAACCATCCAACTCAGAGGACAGCCCTTCCGCATGCGTAACCAGTGACATGACAATGAACCGGATCATTATATCATTTTTCTGACTAATATTGATACCCAGGAAGGGATAGAGGCCATAAAAATATCTTAAAAAAGAATCCAAACGCATCCAGGCCTGAACAAAAGCTTTTGACTTTTAGAGGCATGATCACAATACAAGCACATGTAGGAAAGGCGTGGTAGACAGACCCTCCAGCCAATCTGAACTTTTAATTGAACGACGGAGGGAGAATCTGTCAGCGATCAGGTAAGAAAACCAGGATAACTGCATGTATTAATATCTGTATGGTGCAGGTAGTGATTACTGTAAATGTTTAAGATGTATGTAAAACTCGATGTCTGAGGAAAAACATATTGGGTCTTGCAATATGGGTCTGGGCAAGTTGGCTTTGACCATATTGGGTTTTGCATACATTCATAACAAATATTTATAATTATCCTGCTTAAATGGTTAAAGGGTCTTTTACGGACATGTTGGGTTTTTTCATACAAAGATGTTGGGTAATTTAAATGTTTTAAAGTTTAAATCACTCATGAAGGTTTTTAAAACCTATTTCTTTTAAATTAATTCAATAAATTCATTATATAAAAGTAAAATGATCCTTGGTTTTGTCTTTCTTACACAACAGCAAAGGCCCTAAATATGACTCCAAGTTTCAGCGGTTCGTTGAGACCAACTTCTCAGTATATGATGGTTAAAAGACCCAACTTCTAGACTTAAGTCCCTTAACTATAAAAGCCAGTGAATAAAAAGGTAACAATGCATGATAAAGGTTACAGTACATGTATGACCAAAGATGTTCCGTAGGGATTATGCACTACACTGTGAGAACATGGTACACTCTTATTGAAGGCCTATACAGTAGAGTCAGAGGTTAACCCTGCACCGTTTCATGAATCCTTCATTAGCATCTGCACGTAAGGGGGGTCTTTTAACATGCTTAATATCATTGTAAAGCAGAACAGATTTTTTCCTACGTTTTAAGGCTCTTTTCAGCTGTAATTTCCTTTACATTAAGTTGACTAGTGTTTAGATCTTTGCCGTTGTATGATAAAAGGTGTGCACATGCCACAGAATCAGAGGATTGCCATTAACGTCTCCTCTGCTGCAAGAGCACGGTAGTTTACTCCAGTTACAAGTATATTAGCAACAAGAATACATCTAGCACTTAATTGTATTTTCAGATGCAGCAGGTCTACATAAGCCCAGGTACAGCAAGTATCCTGGAAAATTAATCAGTAAAAATTGTGATGGAACCAATAAGGTTAAGAGGCATACATGTGAGTTACAACAGTCAGCGGTATGCAACTATTTACATATAAACTTCTGTAAGGCTTAACATTAACAGACTAGACAAGCACACCAGGAATGATCTCCCATCTTGATGAGGTTCAAGACAGCAGTTGAAGAGGGGATTAGGAGGGAGATGGATGAAACTTCAAGCTGCTCACTGAAAAACATGCATCCTCCTTCAAACTCCTGCAGGTCTGGTCAAATTAAAAACACAAAAAAAAAGACTGAAAATACATGCAACCTTCACTGTATGAAAAAAAGTATATATATATATATATATATATATATATATATATATATATATAAGTACTAAGTACCTCTCATCCCTCCCCGCTGAGCGAGCTCGGCCGATCAGCTCTGTCTGGATCTCTGGCTGCGAGAGGTTACAGCATCACCAGGGAACCGAACTAGGGAGCACTTTACCACTGCACTACTCAGAGTCCAGCTAAAAGCATTTTAAATGCAGCAACTTTAATATATGCAATCATAGTAACTGCACTTTTTTTAGATGTTTGACGATCAATGGCTAGTTTTTTCTCCCAAACCTTCATGAGTTGGTTTTTCATCAGCCTCTGACCCAACACTCCTACATCCACCACCTGATCATGGAAACATTAATCACAGAAATGCTGCATCACATGACCATATTTTATTTTTGTCCAGTACATTTAATCCTAATTCCAAGATTACAGTATGTAAAGCATGTTTCTGATATACATGGGAAATAATCTATTACCAGCTATTAAAGTAGAAAGACCATGTGTAACAAAGAGTGTCGGGAAAAAATCAAACGCGTCACTCCGGAGTTAATGTGTTAATGACGCATGCGCGCGTGCACAGCGATGGCGGAAATAGAAACTATTTTTTCCTGCTTTCACAGACCATTAATTTATTCTACAACTGAACAGTCATAAATCCAAGTCTCACACTTACACTTTCCTGTAGAACTGTAGGCTGTAAAAACTGTGGGGAGTCGGTTGCATTTACACTGTTTTGCTCAGTGCATGGACTTCTGTGTAAATACACAAGTAGTGAAAGTGCATAATAATGATAATAAAAACAACAACAACGGAGCGGAAATAGAAACTAGTGACAGACCGAAGCGCGCCGTGTGTGTAGAAATCCCGGAAGTGTTTACGGCATCCGACGTCATGGATGACGTTTGAAGCCTCGCTGCGAATGGCGGAAGTGGGTCGTGTCTTGCCGCAATGTGGGTGGATTTATTATTTTTTCATTTTTTATTTTTTTAAGGTGCTCTGAATGTTATTTATGATGTATATATTCTCTTTAGTATTATAATTATATATATTTATATATATATATATATATATATATATATATATATATATATATATATATATAACACTCCTACATCCACCACTTGATCATGGAAACATTAATCACAGAACAAACATTTTTAGAAATGCTGCATCACATGACCATATTTTATTTTTGTCCAGTACATTTAATTCTAATTCCAAGATTACAGTATGTAAAGCATGTTTCTGATATACATGGGAAATAATCTATTACCAACTCCGGAGTTAATGTGTTAACAACGCATGCGCGCGTGCACAGCGCTGGCGGAAATAGAAACTAATGCTGGGACGAAGCGCGCCGTGTGTGTAGAAATCCCGGAAGTGTTTACGGCGTCCGACGTCATGGATGACGTTTGAAGCCTCGCTGCGAATGGCGGAAGTGGGTCGTGTCTTGCCGCAATGTGGGTGGATTTATTTTTTTTAAGGTGCTCTGAATGTTATTTATGATGTATATATACTCTTTAGTATTATTGGTCTTTGCTGTGTTGTTTTTGTGTTCACTGTCTTGTTTTGTAGATTACATTATATATATATATATATATATATATATATATATATATATATAAGCCGGAGAAATCCCTGGGTAGTATGTAGTGGGTAGTATTGTTTTTGAATAAACATTCATTCATTTTCATTTGCGTTGGGACGCCTATTAATACATGATTTTGTATTATCTGCTTCACCTAGGCCTGGTTTGGAAACGGCACCATGCAGGACAGACGAGCTCTACAGAGGATGGTGCGATCAGCCGAGCGCATCATCCGCACCGAGCTCCCTGACCTGCACTCGATCTACACCAAGCAGTGCTGGACCAAGGCCAGGAAGATTGTGAAGGACCAACAATGGACTGTTCTCTCTGTTGCGATTCCGCTCCCTGAAGGCCAACACAGAGAGACTGAGAAGGAGCTTCTTCCCGCAGGCGATACGGTCTCTCAACCAGATCAATACTCAGGACTAAACAATCTCTGCATCCTTGCACATTGCACAATTCACAGTTATGGACATTTTACGGGATCTACAGTAACCTCTCTGCATTTTTGCACGATACATCGTAATGGACACTCATGCACAGTTGCACAAACCCTGGACATTCATGGCACATTTCACATTCATGCACATTTGCACTTTTGCACAGATGATGGACATTTATGGACCACGGACACACATCTACGTACACATGCACATTTGCACACTTCCTGGTCATTTCCAGTTACTGTATTTCCATCTAAATTCTTCTTTATATTTTTATCCCGTTGTATAGATGTTTTTTTTTTTTTAATCTTATATATTTTTTGAAGTGTTTTATATTTTGTTTTATTTATTTATTGTTAATTTTATGTCACGGGAGGTTGTTTAAGCATTTCAGTGCATAGCTGGCTGACGACTCATTTCGAATCGCAATGACGTTTGCTCTGTAGCCGGGGACTAAGATTCTTGGTTTTGTCTCTCCTACACAACAGCAAAGGCCCTAAATATGACTCCAAGTTTCAGCAGTTCATTGAGACCAACTTCTCAGTATATGATGTTTAAAAGACCCAACTTCTAGACTTAAGTCCCTTAACTATAAAAGCCAGTAAATAAAAAGTTAACAATGCATGACCAGGTTGCCATGCACACATTAGGCTTAAGATGTTCGGTAGGGATTATGCACTACACTGTGAGAACATGGTACACCCTTATTACAGGCCTGTACAGCAGGGTCAAAGGTTAACCTTGCACTGTCTCATGAATTATCCTTCAGCATCTGCACCTAGGGGGGTCTTTTAACATGCTGTATATCATTGTAAAGCAGAACTTTTCAGATTTTTTTTCTACTTTTTAAGGCTTATGAATTAATGTGTTTTTCAGCTGCTCTTAGGCCCATGGACCTAGTTCAGAGGTCAAATGTGCACTGTAATTTTTTAATGGCTTTTGATATTTTTAGCTTTTGTGTTTTGTTTTTAATTTTATTATCTTGTGTTTTGTTTTGTGTGGGTTTTTTTTTGTTTGTTTGTTGTAAAGACTCCATTTTGAGCTTTCATTTGAACTCTAAATGATTCATGTATCATTTAAGGGATTTGAGGGGCAGCCTGATGAATTGATGATGTTCAGCTGTTCTTGAGGCCATGGAGCTGAGGTTGAACATGCACTAGGGAATTAGGCATATTTTGGAGGAAAAGAACATCAAAATCCCCTCTGCTATAAAAAAAGATGTAAAGGTAATCTTCTAAGTGTTAATCTGAGCTCTAGTGGTTCATCCATGGTTAATATATCTTTTAAAGAATTAAATTGGCAGCCTGATGAATTAATGTTTTTCAGTTGCTCCTAGGCCCATGGATCTGAGGTTAAATGTGCATTGCATAGTCAGGCCTATGTTAAAGGAAAAGAATGTCTGAATAAATTATGCTATACCAAGATGTAAAGGTTAAATTCTAAGCTTTCATGTCTGTTCTAAATGTTTTATATATCTTTTAAGGAATTTGATTGGGATGCTTATGAACACCGTGTTTTTTATCCTGCTTTTAGGCCGATAAATCTGGTTCAGAGCTCAAATGCGCATTAGACGTTCAGGCCTGTATCGGAGGAACAGAATGTCTGACTAACTTGTGTTATGCCAAGATGTAAAGTTGGCATTTTAAGCTTTTAGTTTAGCTCTAAATGATTAATGTATCTTTTAAAGAATTTGATTAGGATGCTTATGAATACGTGCGTTTTTATCCTGCTTTTAGGCCGATAAATCTAGTTCAGAGCTCAAATGTGCATTAGACGTTCAGGCCTGTATCGGAGGAACAGAATGTCTGACTAACTTGTGTTATACCAAGATGTTAATGTGAGGTTATTGAGGTCGAGCCGGTTGACGACTCATTTCGAATCGCAATAACGTTTGCTGTGTAGCCAAGGACTAAGATCCATGGTTTTGTCTTTCTTAAACAACAGCAAAGGCCCTAAATATGACTCCAAGTTTCAGCAGTTCGTTGAGACCAACTTCTCAGTATATGATGGTTAAAAGACCCAACTTCTAGACTTAAGTCCCTTAACCATAAAAGCCAGTGAATAAAAAGTTAACAATGCATGATGAAGGTTACTGTACATGTATGACTAAAGGTGTTCAGTAGGGATTATGCACTACACTGTGAGAACATGGTACACCCTTATTACAGGCCTGTACAGCAGGGTCAAAGGTTAACCTTCCACTCTCTCATTAATCATCCTTCACCATTTTAACATACTGTATATCATTGTAAAACAGACCTTTCAGAAAGAGCAGAATCTAATCATAATTCCACTACAATGAGCTCTTGTACAACGGTACATTTTACACACAGACTCAAAGGTCAAAGGTCAATCCTGCACTGGTAATCAGGCCAATTTCAGAGGAACAGAATGTCTGACTAACTTGTGTTATACCAAGATGTAAAGGTGGCATTCTAAGCTTTTATTTGTGATCAGAATGATCTGTATATTTTTTAAAGAATTTGATTAGGACGCTTATAAATACGTGCGTTTTTATGCTGCTTTTAGGCCGATAAATCTGGTTCAAAGCTCAAATGCGCATTAGACGTTCAGGCCTGTAGCGGAGGAACAGAATGTCTGTGTAACGGTTAGCCCCTAGAGGGCGCCAAAGCGCCTGGGTTTGTTTGTTTTATTTTGGAGTTATGTTTAAGCTGGACTGCATGTCCCAGACAGCACCTCGGTCAGGTGACGTGGGAGTTCACCTGAACCGAGGTAAGGTAATTAAGTTGATTATAAAGAGCCTGACTGGAGCACAGTCAGGCGTCTAGCTTTTGTTGTCGTTATTTAGTGTATGATTTAAGTCGGTGTTTTCTTTATGTGTTGCTTTAATAATAAAAGCCGATATTGAACCGCCAGCTCGCCTCCTGCAATTATGCCACGCACACACACACGCCGACTGAAGATCCATGACAGTCTGACTAACTTGTGTTATACCAAGATGTAAAGGGGGCATTCTAAGCTTTCAGTTCAGCTTTAAATGATTAATGTATCTTTTAAAGAATTTGATTAGGATGCTTATGAATACGTGCGTTTTTATCCTGCTTTTAGGCCGATAAATCTAGTTCAGAGCTCAAATGTGCATTAGACGTTCAGGCCTGTATCGGAGGAACAGAATGTCTGACTAACTTGTGTTATACCAAGATGTAAAGGGGGCATTCTAAGCTTTTATTTGTGATCAGAATAATCTGTATATCTTTTAAAGTATTTGATTGGAATGCTTATGAACACGTGCGTTTTTATGCTGCTTTTAGGCCGATAAATCTAGTTCAGAGCTCAAATGTGCATTAGACGTTCAGGCCTGTATTGGTGGAACAGAATATCTAAATCCTTGTGTTTCACCAAGATGTTAATGTGAGGTTATTGAGGTCGAGCCGGTTGACGACTCATTTCGAATCGCAATGACGTTTGCTGTGTAGCCAAGGACTAAGATCCTTGGTTTTGTCTTTCCTACACAACAGCAAAGGCCCTAAATATGACTCCAAGTTTCAGCAGTTCGTTGAGACCAACTTCTCAGTATATGATGGTTAAAAGACCCAACTTCTAGACTTAAGTCCCTTAACTATAAAAGCCAGTGAATAAAAAGTTAACAATGCATGATGAAGGTCACTGTACATGTATGACTAAAGGTGTTCAGTAGGTTTTATGCACTACACTGTGAGAACATGGTACACCCTTATTACAGGCCTGTACAGCAGGGTCAAAGGTTAACCTTCCACTCTCTCATAAATCATACTTCAGCATTTTAACATACTGTATATCATTGTTAAACAGACCTTTTAGAAAGAGCAGAATCTAATCATAATCCTACTACAATGAGCTCTTGTACAACGGTACATTTTACACACAGACTCAAAGTTCAAAGGTCAATCCTGCACTGGTAATCAGGCCTATTTTGTAGGAACAGAATGTCTGATTAACTTGTGTTATACCAAGATGTAAAGGTGGCATTCTAAGCTTTTATTTGTGATCAGAATGATCTGTATATCTTTTAAAGAATTTGATTAGGACGCTTATAAATACGTGCGTTTTTATCCTGCTTTTAGGCCGATAAATCTGGTTCAGAGCTCAAATGTGCATTAGACGTTCAGGCCTGTATCGGAGGAACAGAATGTCTGTGTAACGGTTAGCCCCTAGAGGGCGCCAAAGCGCCTGGGTTTGTTTGTTATATTTTGGAGTTATGTTTAAGCTGGACTGCATGTCCCAGACAGCACCTCGGTCAGGTGACGTGGGAGTTCACCTGAACCGAGGTAAGGTAATTAAGTTGATTATAAAGAGCCTGACTGGAGCACAGTCAGGCGTCTAGCTTTTGTTGTCGTTATTTAGTGTATGATTTAAGTCGGTGTTTTCTTTGTGTTGCTTTAATAATAAAAGCCGATATTGAACCGCCAGCTCGCCTCCTGCAATTATGCCACGCACACACACACGCCGACTGAAGATCCATGACAGTCTGACTAACTTGTGTTATGCCAAGATGTAAAGGTGGCATTTTAAGCTTTTAGTTTAGCTCTAAATGATTAATGTATCTTTTAAAGAATTTGATTAGGACGCTTATGAATACGTGCGTTTTTATCCTGCTTTTAGGCCGATAAATCTGGTTCAGAGCTCAAATGTGCACGGGACGTTCAGGCCTATTTCGGAGGAACATAATATCTAAATCCTTGTGTTTTACCAAGATGTTAATGTGAGGTTATTGAGGTCGAACCGGCTGACGACTCATTTTGAATCGCAATGACGTTTGCTCTGTAGCCAAGGACTAAGATCCCTGGTTTTGTCTTTCTTAAACAACAGCAAAGGCCCTAAATATGATTCCAAGTTTCAGCAGTTTGTTGAGACCAACTTCTCAGTATATGATGGTTAAAAGACCCAACTTCTAGACTTAAGTCCCTTAACTATAAAAGCCAGTGAATAAAAAGTTAACAGTGCATGATGAAGGTCACTGTACACATATGACTAAAGGTGTTCAGTAGGTTTTATGCACTACACTGTGAGAACATGGTACACCCTTATTACAGGCCTGTACAGCAGGGTCAAAGGTTAACCTTCCACTCTCTCATTAATCATCCTTCACCATTTTAACATACTGTATATCATTGTAAAACAGACCTTTCAGAAAGAGCAGAATTTAATCATAATTCCACTACAATGAGCTTTTGTGCAACGGTACATTTTACACACAGACTCAAAGGTCAAAGGTCAATCCTGCACTGGTAATCAGGCCTATTTCAGAGGAACAGAATGTCTGACTAACTTGTGTTATACCAAGATGTAAAGGTGGCATTCTAAGCTTTCATGTGTGTTCTAAATGATTCATATATCTTTTAAAGTATTTGATTGGGACGCTTATAAATACGTGTGTTTAATGCTGCCTTTAGGCCGATAAATCTGGTTCAGAGCTCAAATGTGCACTGGACGTTCAGGCCTGTATCTGAGGAACAGAATGTCTGACCAACTTGTGTTATGCCTTGATCCAAAGGTGGCATTCTAAGCGTTCATGTTAGTTCTATATGATTTATGTTTCTTATAAAGTATTTGATCGGGATGCTTATGAATACGTGCGTTTTATGCTGCTTTAGGGCAATAAATCTGGTTCAGAGCTCAAATGTGCATTAGACGTTCAGGCCTGTATCGGAGGAACAGAATGTCTGACTAACTTGTGTTATACCAAGATGTAAAGAGGGCAATCTCAGCTTTTATTTCTGATCAGAATGATCTGTATATCTTTTAAAGTATTTGATGAGGAGGCTTATGAATACGTGCGTTTTTATGCTCCTTTTAGGCCAATAAATCTGGTTCAAAGCTCAAATGTGCATTAGGCGTTCAGGCCTGTATCGGAGGAACAGAATGTCTGACTAACTTGTGTTATACAAAGATGTTAAGAGGGCATTCTAAGCTTTTATTTTTGATTAGAATGATCTGTATATCTTTTAAAGTATTTCATTGGGACGCTTATAAAGACGTGCGTTTAATGCTGCTTTTTAGGCCGATAAATCTGGTTCAGAGCTTAAATGTACATTGGACGTTCAGGCCTGTATCGGAGGAACAGAAAATCTGACTAACTTGTTTTATGCCATGATGTAAAGATGGCATTCTAAGCTTTCAGTTTAGCTTTAAATGATTAATGTATCTTTTAAAGAATTTGATGAGGAGGCTTATGAATACGTGCGTTTTAATGCTGCTTTTAGGCCAATAAATCTGTTTCAGAGCTCAAAAGTGCACTGGACATTCACGGCTATTCCGGAGGAACAAAATGTCTGACTAACTTGTGTTATGCCAAGATGTAAAGGTGGCATTTTAAGCTTTTAGTTTAGCTCTAAATGATTAATGTATCTTTTAAAGAATTTGATCAGGATGCCTATGAATACGTGCGTTTTCATCCTGCTTTTAGGCCGATAAATCTAGTTCAGAGCTCAAATGTGCATTAGACGTTCAGGCCTGTATCGGAGGAACAGAATGTCTGACTAACTTGTGTTATACCAAGATGTAAAGGGGGCATTCTAAGCTTTTATTTGTGATCAGAATGATCTGTATATCTTTTAAAGTATTTGATTGGAATGCTTATGAACACGTGCGTTTTTATGCTGATTTTAGGCCGATAAATCTGTTTTAGAGGTCAAATGTGCATTAGACGTTCAGGCCTGTATCGGAGGAACAGAATATCTAAATCCTTGTGTTTCACCAAGATGTTAATGTGAGGTTATTGAGGTCGAGCCGGTTGACGACTCATTTCGAATCGCAATGACGTTTGCTGTGTAGCCAAGGACTAAGATCCTTGGTTTTGTCTTTCTTAAACAACAGCAAAGGCCCTAAATATGACTCCAAGTTTCAGCAGTTCGTTGAGCCCAACTTCTCAGTATATGATGGTTAAAAGACCCAACTTCTAGACTTAAGTCCCTTAACCATAAAAGCCAGTGAATAAAAAGTTAACCATGCATGATGAAGGTCACTGTACACGTATGACTAAAGGTGTTCAGTAGGGATTATGCACTACACTGTGAGAACATGGTACACCCTTATTACAGGCCTGTACAGCAGGGTCAAAGGTTAACCTTCCACTCTCTTATAAATCATACTTTAGCATTTTAACATACTGTATATCATTGTTAAACAGACCTTTCAGAAAGAGCTAAATCTAATCATAATCCTACTACAATGAGCTCTTGTACAACGGTACATTTTACACACAGACTCAAAGGTCAATCCTGCACTGGTAATCAGGCCTATTTTGTAGGAACAGAATGTCTGACTAACTTGTGTTATACCAAGATGTAAAGGTGGCATTCTAAGCTTTCATGTGTGTTCTAAATGATTCATATATCTTTTAAAGTATTTGATTGGGACGCTTATAAATACGTGTGTTTAATGCTGCCTTTAGGCCGATAAATCTGGTTCAGAGCTCAAATGTGCACTGGACGTTCAGGCCTGTATCGGAGGAACAGAATGTCTGACTAACTTGTGTTATGCCAAGATGTAAAGTGGGCATTCTAAGCTTTTATTTCTGATCAGAATGATCTGTATATCTTTTAAAGTATTTGATTGGGACGCTTATAAATACGTGCGTTTAATGCTGCTTTTTAGGCCGATAAATCTGGTTCAGAGCTTAAATGTACATTGGACGTTCAGGCCTGTATCTGAGGAACAGAATGTCTGACTAACTTGTGTTATGCCTTGATCCAAAGGTGGCATTCTAAGCGTTCATGTTAGTTCTATATGATTTATGTTTCTTATAAAGTATTTGATCGGGATGCTTATGAATACGTGCGTTTTATGCTGCTTTAGGGCAATAAATCTGGTTCAGAGCTCAAATGTGCATTAGACGTTCAGGCCTGTATCGGAGGAACAGAATGTCTGACTAACTTGTGTTATACCAAGATGTAAAGAGGGCAATCTAAGCTTTTATTTCTGATCAGAATGATCTGTATATCTTTTAAAGTATTTGTTTGGGACGCTTATAAAGACGTGCGTTTAATGCTGCTTTTTAGGCCGATAAATCTGGTTCAGAGCTTAAATGTGCACTGGACGTTCAGGCCTGTATCGGAGGAACAGAATGTCTGACTAACTTGGGTTATGCCTTGATCTAAAGATGGCATTCTAAGCTTTCAGTTCAGCTTTAAATTATTAATGTATCTTTTAAAGAATTTAATTAGGATGCTTATGAATACGTGCGTTTTTATGCTCCTTTTAGGCCGATAAACCTGGTTCAAAGCTCAAATGTGCATTAGACGTTCAGGCCTGTATCGGAGGAACAGAATGTCTGACTAACTTGTGTTATGCCAAGATGTAAAGGTGGCATTTTAAGCTTTTAGTTTAGCTCTAAATGATTAATGTATCTTTTAAAGAATTTGATCAGGATGCTTATGAATACGTGCGTTTTCATCCTGCTTTTAGGCCGATAAATCTAGTTCAGAGCTTAAATGTGCATTAGACGTTCAGGCCTGTATCGGAGGAACAGAATGTCTGACTAACTTGTGTTATACCAAGATGTAAAGGGGGCATTCTAAGCTTTTATTTGTGATCAGAATGATCTGTATGTCTTTTAAAGTATTTGATTGGAATGCTTATGAACACGTGCGTTTTTATGCTGATTTTAGGCCGATAAATCTGTTTTAGAGGTCAAATGTGCATTAGACGTTCAGGCCTGTATTGGTGAAACAGAATATCTAAATCCTTGTGTTTCACCAAGATGTTAATGTGAGGTTATTGAGGTCGAGCCGGTTGACGACTCATTTCAAATCGCAATGACGTTTGCTGTGTAGCCAAGGACTAAGATCCTTGGTTTTGTCTTTCTTAAACAACAGCAAAGGCCCTAAATATGACTCCAAGTTTCAGCAGTTCGTTGAGACCAACTTCTCAGTATATGATGGTTAAAAGACCCAACTTCTAGACTTAAGTCCCTTAACTATAAAAGCCAGTGAATAAAAAGTTAACAATGCATGATGAAGGTTACTGTACATGTATGACTAAAGGTGTTCAGTAGGTTTTATGCACTACACTGTGAGAACATGGTACACTCTTATTGAAGGCCTGTACAGCAGGGTCAAAGGTTAACCTTCCACTCTCTCATTAATCATCCTTCACCATTTTAACATACTGTATATCATTGTAAAACAGACCTTTCAGAAAGAGCAGAATTTAATCATAATTCCACTACAATGAGCTTTTGTGCAACGGTACATTTTACACACAGACTCAAAGGTCAATCCTGCACTGGTAATCAGGCCTATTTTGTAGGAACTTTTAACATACTCTATGAACATTGTAAAGCATACTTCTCGAATAGAGCAGAATCCTTCATGTCATAATCCCAGTATAATGAGATCTTGTACAACAGTACATTTTACATAAAGCTATTCAAAGCCTGTAAATCTGGGTCAAAGGTCAAACATGCACTGGACGTTTGGGCCTATTTTGATGGAACAGAATGTATGACTAACTTGTGTTATACCACGATCTAAAGGTGGCACTCTGAGCTTTCATTTGAGAAAAAGTTTATTCCTTTGTTTTATGAGGCCTCTACGGTCTTTTGTTGAATAAAAATTCATATTGACACAACTGAGTTTTTGTTATTACTGATGTGTTGTAGAAAAGTATGCACTACACTCAAGTTTGGGATCACATCCTACCTCCTTGGTCATTCCTGATTCTTTCTACATTGTAAAGCCATGCCGCAGGTGTCCCAAATATGCAAAATTGTCCTTTGAACAGTTTCTGTTTAGATGTAACTGCTACCCATTAACTGTATTCGCATCATAATGGCTCTAATCCCAGGTGCTGTTAATGTGAGGTAACCCAAGATTCGGCTTCTGCCACGGATCACGGAGGTTCTCTCGTATCACATTTTGCATTTTGGGGTCCCTGGGGGGCGAATCTGCCTACTCACGCTATCGTGGTTGCTCCCGTGTCTACACTGTCCACTCGGATTGACCGGATTTCACTTTGTGAAAAAATTTGAGAGTCGGAGCACCTGAGGCCCCCACTCATTGGAGACCAGGATCTTAGTACAGCAATGTTGATAGGACCGACGTCTCAGTACGAGACCCTTCAACGTAAAATCTGGGATTTTCCCAAAGAATGGAGTTGTGACTCCAAATTTAACCAGGAGGCTCAGGGAGGCCATCGGATCCGGGATCCCGAATCCCGAGGCCGTAGCACCTTCCTGGAGCCCGTTCTCTTCAGGGGCCACGTAGGGGCCCGAAACCACCTGGACTCACCTCGGCATATGCCGCAGACCGCAGAAAACATATTATATTGCCATTATAAAGCTTTCTTTATTTTTTACGATTAAATTTTTGCATCGGGGCCCAGGGGGCCCCCGCTCAGTCGAGACCAGGATCTCAGTACAGCGATGTTAATAGGACCAACTTCTCCTTTCCAGACCCTTCAGTGTAAAAAAACCTTGGATTTGCCAAGAAAATGGTGTTGAGGCTCCAAATTTAACCTGGAGGCTCACGGAGGCCATGGCATGAAGCCTCCGGAATCTTAGACTCGTAGGCCCTTCCTGAAGCCGGTCCTCTTCAGGGGCCACGTGGGGGCCCCGAACCGAGCACGCTCGATTCGGCGTCTGCCACGGATCACGGAGGTGCTCTCGTATCGACGTCTTACAAATTTTTCATTTTGGGGTCCCTGGGGGCCGAATCTGCCTACTCACGCTAGCGTGGTTGCTCCCGTGTCTACACTGTCCACTCGGACTGACCGCATTTCACTTTGTGAAAAAATTTGAGTCGGAGCACCTGAGGCCCCAACTCATTGGAGACCAGGATCTCAGTACAGCAATGTTGATGGGACCGACGTCTCAGTACGAGACCCTTCAACGTAAAATCTGGGATTTTCCCAAAGAATGGAGTTGTGACTCCAAATTTAACCAGGAGGCTCAGGGAGGCCATCGGATCCGGAATCCCGAATCCCGAGGCCGTAGCACCTTCCTGGAGCCCGTTCTCTTCAGGGGCCACGTAGGGGCCCGAAACCACCTGGACTCACCTCGGCATATGCCACAGACCGCAGAAAACATATTATATTGCCCTTATAAAGCTTTCTTTATTTTTTACGATTAAATTTTTGCATCGGGGCCCCGGAGGCCCCCGCTCAGTCGAGACCAGGATCTCAGTACAGCGATGTTAATCGGACCAACTTTGCCTTTCCAGACCCTTCAGTGTAAAAAAACCTTGGATTTGCCAAGAAAATGGTGTTGAGGCTTCAAATTTAACCTGGAGGCTCCCGTGTCTACACTGTCCACTCGGACTGACCGGATTTCACTTTGTGAAAAAATTTGAGTGTCGGAGCACCTGGGGCCCCCAGTCATTCGAGACCAGGATCTCAGTACAGCAATGTTAATAGGACCGACTTCTCAGTAAGAGACCCTTCAATGTAAAATCTTTACATTTGGAGTTGTGACTCCAAATTTAACCAGGAGGCTCAGGGAGGCCATCGGATCCGGGATCCCGAATCCCGAGGCCGTAGCACCTTCCTGGAGCCCGTTCTCTTCAGGGGCCCCGTAGGGGCCCGAAACCACCTGGACTCATCTCGGCATCCGCCACCGACCCCAAAAAACATATTATATTGCCATTATAAAGCTTTTTTGGTCACGGGCCCCCAGGGGCCCCTGGGGTCTTCAGGGGCCACTCAGGAGACCTCAGACATGCTAGAAATCACATAAAAACAAAAAAAAATTTGGGGGCCCCCGGGGGCCTCCGGGGCCCCCGGGTAGTACCCGAGGGCCCTTGGGACCTCATAGATATACTAGATTTCGCTTTGGAGGCAATTTGGAGTTTGGGGCCCCTGGGGCCCCTGGGGGCCCCTGGGAGCCAGCGGGCACCCATGGGCTATCCATCTGGGCTATGTTCGAACCCGGGGCCAATGTTGAAAAGTAAGGGTCTAATATTGTGATCCTGGGTCTTCTAGGGCCCAACTTGTGCGACCCCACCCCACCAGGGACTCAATCTAGCGCCCCTCAATGGCCAAAAGTGTAATGGCACAAAGGGATTTAAGGACCTAGAACCTGGCCCTCTAAGTTGGCCCCGAGGCCCGACAAGTTGGCCCCGGGCATGTTGGCCCCCATTGGAAATGAATGGGCGGCGGGCCCAACATAGCGAAAGCGCTCTTTGGGGACCACTAACTCAAAAACCCAATTGACTTGGGGCCAACTTCTCCGTGTAAGTCCCTAACCCTAACCTTAACCCTAATTTACCCAACCCTAATTCTCCCTACCCCTAATCCCAAATCTTTCCTTTTGTTTCCGGCGTGGGAGCGGGCATGACCTGGCGTTGCGGCTATTTCCCCTAACCTAACCTAGCCAGTGCCACCTCCGATAGTTGAGCTACCGATGTATCCGCATTATCCATGGAACCTGTCAAAAAGAATAATATTTCATAAAATGATTATAAATAATGAATAGAAAATATAATAATTATACTTGGACATTCAAAATAATAATCTATTTTACTTACCTGGATTTACTTACCTGTTTTCATTAAATACAATTCAAAAAGATTGGGAAATGAAAAAAATGGAAAAACAAAGGAAGAGATAATTATAATAATTATTATTATTTTTATATATATTTTTTATATATATTTTTTGAATACAAGGAGACCATATTAGAGATTATCGGGGAGAGGAAAAAACCACTGAGGAAAATAAAAATAAGCTCCACACTGAAAAAGTTTCTTGTTATTTTCCTTTTTCCTTTTTTACAAGGGGGCGGAGCTTAGCCTCTGTGTGTGACTCACAGGCAAGCAGCCTCTCAGTTGGAGACAGAGAGCTATAGCAGCAACACGAGCTATTGTTGAGTTTTAGAGCCTATTTCTTTGAAAAAAATTGTTCAGAACTGGTGAAGGATTGTTAAAAGACCTTAGTCTTTCTTCCCTTAATAGCCAGTTTGAACTCTTTATTCAAGAGGACAAAACTTTTCTCTCTTTTGTGTATATATATTTTTCCTCAATTTTCTTGAGTTTGTTTGGCTAATTAGCTTTTGCTTAGCATAGCTTTTTTTCCTAGCAAACTCTTTTCCTCCCTGTTTCAGTTCTTTATTGAACTCACTATAATTTATTTTCTTCTGTATTCATTGTTTTTCTTTTTCTCTTCCCTTTTCCCTTTTCCCATCTTTTGAATTTAATTATTTTCGGCAAGTCTATGCCTGATGAAGGCTTAAGCAAGCCGAAACGTTGCAGCAACGGACTTGCCATTTGTTTAAATCAATTTATTTCATTTTATTTTGAGCAGCAACAGACTTGCCATATTGTTTAAAGAATTCTATTTTGTTTTACTTTGAATATGTCATACCGTGGTCCATTCTATTCGGGACGGGGGCGACCCTACTCCCATCCTGATGATTGGGGATGGAGAGACAGGTATCCCTGTCCTGAGGAATGGTATCACAACGTCAGATACCAGGAATACAGAGTTCCCCAAAACACTAGGGAGTTCAGAAATAGTAAACTGTACCCCAGATTCACTCAGAATTACCCTAGACAAATTCCTGAATGGAGCGATTATGACCCCTACTGGAGACAGTGGGGACGTGCTCCAAGACGTAAGAGCCCTCAGCAAAGACCACGATCCACTAGTGGCAAACAACGGGGCACTACAAATGACAAAAAGTCTAAACAAAAACAGGGCAAAAAACAGAAAAAACAGCCCAAACAAAATAGGAGGGGTAAAAATAAAAATAAAAAACAAACTGCAGAAGCCCAAGATAAAAAATTTAGAAGCTTAGTTAAACAATTATTAGAATTACTGAGATCCTTCCATCATCTTGAGAAGATCTCTATACATGCGGAGGAGGAACCTCCTTCTTTTACTAAGCTCACATATTTTCTGGGCGATGTAGTAAAACCGGCTAATCTGACACCAGAAACAAAAACCCTCCTAGAAGGTAATGCCAAAAATTGGGCATACACCACACGCCTAATCCTGCAAGATCACTACATAAATTTCATTGAGAAAGAGAGTGAAATCTTGCAGAAAACACTGATTGGGGATTGGGACACAGCCCTGAAGGTTGCAATTAAGTGGTACAGAAGGAGATATCCCAAAAGACATATGCAGGAGCCTATAAAGAAAGTAGAGGCACTCCTGCTGTCTTTTGATCGGATTGAAGGACGAAGGGATAGGGACACAGAAAGGGATAGGGTCACCTCTGTTATCACAGAGGAAGATTTCCCACCCCTGTCACAGGCCCCAGAACCCCCTTCTCCTGTACCTACTGCAACTAGAGAGAGAACACCTCCTCCGTCCCTTACCCCTTTTCCCATTGCACTGCCACGTAGGATCCCGCGGCCTAGGCAGCGGATCACAGTGCAAGTGTCTTCCCCGAAAAATCCGGCGGTCGCACATCAGGATGAACATCCAGAACTACTGGAAGTTCATAGTGACCCGGGAACTCAAAAAACATCCACAGATATGCCAGTTCCCATAGAAAGGTCACGAACACAGGATGATGTGTCTCATACACAACATGAGGAGGTTCTCTCACACGTAGATACACGTGAGGAGTTCTCCTTGCCAGTGGTTCAGATACATGCAATTCAGTGCAGTAGTAGTTCATCCGATGTAAGCGATACTGAACTAGAGCCTCTTATCAATTTTGAGGATGATCGGGGAGAGTTAGACACCCTCCCACTTATGGATTCCCCTTGTTCACTGGGGTTCCGGGTGGGGGGATGTCTTTTACCCGAACCCCCTCTAGATCAGTCTAATGTGTTCACAAGCACACCGTCTGAGTCACCAAAAGCGTACAAGCCCATTAGACACCTGCGCACAGTTAGGAAACTGGTTGATTGGGGTCTTAGTGTACGGAAAAAATATTGCATTCTGGGGGACTCCAATGTGAGTAGATTTCCTCATCACTCCTTTGCTGATGTCCAAATTGACAGCTACCCGGGTGCTACATTCCGACATGCAGAAAACCTGATTAAAAAAGCACAGGTGCACGTGGCTGTAGAGAAAGTGATCTTATCCTTCGGGATAAATCACCGTGGTCAAAAAGCTAAGTTAACGGCTATTAAAGAAATGCAGCGGGCTTTAAAGGCAGCAAGGGAGAAATTCCCCAATGCCGATATCATAATCCCGCTTATTAATTTCTCCAGGACATTAAAGAGAGATGAACAGGTGATCCTGGATAACCTAAATAGCCACATCCAGAGAAACATGTCTCACCTGCCATTATTGCCCAAAGCGCAATTTAAAGTAGGTGATGATCAAATTCACTGGACATTAAATTGTGCTCGCGCCATATTCGAACAATGGGTCGAGCACTTAAACTTAGCTGCCCTATAAACCCAAAACCGGGATTATCAGATAGGAAGAGTGAAGTTTTAAATTTATCTAAACACTTCACACCTACAAAAGGGCAAATTCAATTATTGAGCAAGGGCCTTACTTTCATCCCCACACCCAAAATTAACATAAACACAAAAAAACTACTGATTGCTGATATACAACAATATCATAGAAGACTGCTTCTGGCAGCCTTCTATAGATATGAGAAGGAGGGAGAAATCCTTCCATTTGTAGGGAAATCCAGTTGGACTCCCAAATTATCCCAAGTCCCAAATACCATCAGACAAATAATTAGAGCGGACAAATATGCAATCAGAAATATACCCTGGAATTACAGGGTAGTTCCAAATCTGAGTCGGGATGAAAGACAGGCCTTACAACAATTAAAAAATAACAGATCCATTGTGATCAAGCCGGCCGACAAAGGCAGTGCTGTGGTCATAATGGATAGATATGCATACATAATGGAGGCGGAACGGCAGTTGAACCTGGAAGAATACTATAAAAAACTCACAGAACCTATCTTCCTTAAAACGGTTCCTGTCGTGCGGGACATTCTTATTAAATTAAGGGAGGAGGGTTTCATAAACAAAAAACAAGAAATTTACCTGATGGGCCCTGATGATCCACGCCCCAGGTATTTCTACCTCCTCCCTAAAATTCATAAGGAACCACACACTTGGAGTGTTCCCTTTGAGATGCCCCCAGGCCGCCCCATTGTCTCTGACTGTGGCAGTGAAACACAGGCCACAGCAGAGTATATCGAATATTTCCTTAACCCGATAAGTACCAGACACCCCAGCTACATTAAGGATACCTATGACTTCATTGAAAAGATAAAAAATCTTTCTCTCCCGCCTGACTGTTTCCTGTTCACTATCGATATTGATAGTTTATATACCAACATTGAAACACCAGCTGGTATGGAAGCGGTCAGAGAGTGGTTTATTAAATTCCCTGATAAAAACAGACCTGAGGAAGCGATTTTGAAATTGCTGGATATTAACCTTACAAAAAATGATTTTGAGTTTAATTCCAAGCATTACCTTCAGGTCAAAGGCACAGCCATGGGCAAAAAATTCGCCCCTTCCTATGCCAACATATTTATGGCAAGATGGGAGGAAAGGGCCCTGGCTGCTTGGGAATTTAAACCTTTCAGTTATTATAGGTTCCTCGATGACATTTGGGGTGTCTGGACCGGTACAGAGGTTCAATTTAAACAATTTGCGGACCACCTAAATAATTTTCACCGTTCTATAAAAATAAAATACACACTGGACAGAGCGGGGGTCAACTTTTTGGACACAGTAACCTACAAGGGCAAAGGGTTTGTGGAGACGGGCAAATTAGATGTTAGAGTCTATTTTAAAGACACGGACACTCATGCACTTCTCCACAAATCAAGCTTCCATCCTAAACATACTTTCAGGGGTATCGTGAAATCTCAGATACAGAGATTTCACAGAATATGTACCCAGCCCGAGGATTTCCTGGAGGCGAAAAGCATTCTCTTTTCTGCACTCCGGAAACGAGGTTATTCCCGTTCCTTCCTGAGAAGCTGTGAGAGTCGATTTCTCGAAAAGAGGAAAAGCGATAATAAAAAAATGATTCCATTAATCACAACCTTCTCTAAAGGAAGCGTCCATCTTAACAAGTTGATGAAATCTAATTTCCATCAATTTCATATGCAAAATAAAGTGTTGGACGACCACAAAATCATTTCAGCCTACCGCAAAAATCAAAATCTCAAGGATATTCTGGTCCGAAGCAGGTTGCCTCCCTCGGGAGAGGAAAAAAGGAAACCTGTCCCACCGGGAGAATACAGGCCAAAACGATGGATCCAGAATCCACAAAATAAAACCATCTATGAGATTTCCCCGGCCTTGAAACATGACACAAGCAATTGTGTCTATTTAATTTATTGCACAAAGTGCAATAAACAGTATGTGGGGGAGACCAGAAACACTTTGGCGGTGAGGTTGACACAACATAGATATAATATTAAACATAAAAAAGATTCACACACTGTGGTTGTCCAACACTTTATAAAACACGGTATTGAATCCCTAAGGTTTATGGGATTACAATATAACAGATGGTGGTCCCACCAAGATAGAAAAAAGGCAGAAAGAACATGGATTAACAATTTAAGTTCCATGCATCCATGGGGTTTGAATGAACAATCTAGAGTAGTTTAAGACTCATGTTCAGGACAACCAGTGGCGGAGGTGTCGGTGCTTGGTGACTGTGAGGTAGGCCAGTGCACAACGTGGACGCTGGAGATTGCCCACTCTGCGCTTTCTAGCCCCCACCCTTACCTATCCCTAATCTTAACCTTCCCCTAACCATAACCTTTCCTACTTTTAGCTTTCTAACCCTATCTTTTCCTAACCCTAATTAGGGTCAGTTAGGGAATTTTACGAAGAAGCTGGCCTTAGGGTGTCAGAAGCCTTCTAAAATAGCCCTGAGCTTGGAGCTAGGGTTTTTGGAATTTTTGCTCGCTTCTAAACCATAGACACATCAATTTTCTACCCTTTGCAGAGCTCCTATCATTTCTCTGACCAAAAATCTGAATTCCTCGAATTTTTTCATGATTTTAGGAAAAAAAATCAGCTTTCTAGCACCTTCCTATCAAAAGCTCTAAAAATTGCAGTACTCCTCCAATTTAAAGGGGGTGCTAGCCCTGTAATACCAACATCTCCATGTTCAAAATTCCAATATCTCAGTAAAATTCACTAACAATTCAAAACGTTTTTTTTTATGCAAATCAGCCCAGTATGTCCATAAAAGACCCAATATGTCTGTAAAATACCCTAACGAGTGAGTTCAAATCAACAATGTAGTTTTTCACTATGTCAACATGCATGTTATTCCAAACTTCACCAGCAGGCTCAGGGAGGCCATCGCATCTAGAATCCTGATTCTTAGATTCGTACCACCTTCCTGAAGCCAGTTCTTTTCTGGGGCTACATAGGGGCCCCAAACTTAGGATGCTCAATTCAGTATCCGACACAGTTCACAAATGTGCTCTTGGATTATGGATTTATTGATGTCCTGTTTAGGGACTTTTACAGACATGTTGGATTTTTCATACTGAGATGTTGGGTCAAACAAAGAATTAAATGAATTAATTTGAGACCATCATCTCAGTACAGCTATGTTGATGGGACCGACTTCTCCTTTTGAGACCCTTCAGTGTAAATAACTCTTGGATTTGCCACGAGAATGGAGTTGAGACTCCAAATTTAACCAAAAGGCTCCCAGAGGCCATGGCATCTAGAATCCTGAATCCTACACCAATAGCACCTTCCGTAAGCCAGTTCTTTTCTGGGGCCACGTAGGGGCCCGAAACCACCTGAGGTCACTTCGGAATCTGCCACAGAGCACAGTAAACCTATTATATTGCCATTATGAAACAATTTTATTTTTTAAGATAAAATTTGAGCATCAGGTCGCCGGGGGCCCCCGCTCATTTGAGACCAGGATCTCAGTACAGCAATATTGATGGGACCGACTTCTCAATGCAAGACCATTCAATGTAAGTAACGCTTGGATTTGCCACGAGAATGGAGTTCAGACTCCAAATTTAACCAGAAGGCTACCGGAGGCCATGGCATCTAGAATCCTGAATCCTACAGCGGTAGAAGCTTCCCGAAGCATTTATTTTTCCTTATTTTTTTGGATAAAGTGCTGGTTAATTTGTTTTATTTTTACTTTATATTTAATGTTAATTATTTTTGTGTATTTTTGGGGGGCTGTAGAACAAGTAATTTGAAATTGCATTATTTCTTATGGGAAAATTTGCTTTGATTTATGAGTGTTTTGGAATACGAGCCCACCAGCGCAGGTCTGATCCAGGATCTCAATAGTGTGACATGTTGTGTTTTATACTAAGATGTTGGGTGTGACCCAGTATTAAGTGTACAGTAAACTTCAGATTAGGAGTAACGTGGTTTTTGTGTCTTCCGCAAGACGATCAAAATTTTTTAATAAATTTAAACATTGATAACAAGCATTGTCTTGGTTTACGAGCACCAAGTATCATGTATTACGCATGCCCTTCTTGATTTGACACAGAGCATCACCTGATCACAACTTAGCCAACGTTTTTTCTCTCTTTTTTGCGCTGTAGGTAATCATCCACCCTGCTGGTTCTTAGTGCTCGTCTCTTACTGGTATAATCAACATCCGTATTGAGATACTGCCTCCGACCCAACATCTCGGTATAAAACCACCTGAGCTCACTTTAGCATCTGCCACAGACCACAATAAACCTATTATATTTCCATTGTAAATCATTATTGTTTTTTGAGCTGGGGGAGCCATGTCTGTCTCCCTGGGCCATTACAACACTTGTGGCTACTCGAACGAACTAAATTTCGCATTTTGGTAAAAATCCGAGCGCCCCTCCCCCGATGGCAAGCTATCATTTGAGACCATCATCCCAGTACAGCAATGTTGATGGGACCGACTTCTAAATGCAAGACCCTTCAATGTAAGTAACTCTTGGATTTGCCACGAGAATGGAGTTGAGACTCCAAATTTAACCAGAAGGCTCCCGGAGGCCATGGCATCTAGAATCCTGAATCCTACACCGGTAGCACCTTCCCGAAGCCGGTTTTTTTCTGGGGCCACGTAGGGGCCCCAAACCACCTGAGCTCACTTCGACATCTGCCACAGACCACGGTAAACCTATTATATTGCCATTGTTAATAATTTTTGTTTTTGAAGCTAAGGGAGCCACGTCTGTCTCCCTGGGCCATTACAACATTTGTGGCTAAGCATGGACTACTCTAACGAACTAAATTTTGCATTTTGGTAAAAATCGGAGCGCCCCTCCCCCGATGGCAAGCTATCATTTGAGACCATCATCTCAGTACAGCTATGTTGATGAGACCGACTTCTCCTTTTGAGACCCTTCAGTGTAAATAACTCTTGGATTTGCCACGAGAATGGAGTTGAGACTCCAAATTTAACCAGAAGGCTCCCAGAGGCCATGGCATCTAGAATCCTGAATCCTACACCAATAGCACCTTCCGTAAGCCAGTTCTTTTCTGGGGCCACGTAGGGGCCCGAAAACACCTGAGGTCACTTCGGCATCTGCCACAGAGCACAGTAAACCTATTATATTGCCATTATGAAACAATTTTATTTTTTAAGATAAAATTTGAGCATCAGGTCGCCGGGGGCCCCCGCTCATTTGAGACCAGGATCTCAGTACAGCAATATTGATGGGACCGACTTCTCAATGCAAGACCCTTCAATGTAAGTAACTCTTGGATTTGCCACGAGAATGGAGTTGAGACTCCAAATTTAACCAGAAGGCTACCGGAGGCCATGGCATCTAGAATCCTGAATCCTACAGCGGTAGAAGCTTCCCGAAGCATTTATTTTTCCTTATTTTTTTAGATAAAGTGCTGGTTAATTTTTTTTTTTTTCACTTTATATTTAATGTTAATTATTTTTGTTTATTTTTTGGGGGCTGTAGAACAAGTAATTTGAAATTGCATTATTTCTTACGGGAAAATTTGCTTTGATTTATGAGTGTTTTGGAATACGAGCCCACCAGCTCATGGGTGCAGCTCGCGCAGGTCTGATCCAGGATCTCAATAGTGTGACATGTTGTGTTTTATACTAAGATGTTGGGTGTGACCCAGTATTAGGTGTACAGTAAACTTCAGATTACGAGTAACGTGGTTTTTGTGTCTTCCGCAAGACGATCAAAATTTTTTAATAAATTTAAACATTGAGAACGAGCATTGTCTTGGTTTACGAGCACCAAGTATCATGTATTAAGCATGCGCTTCTTGATTTGACACAGAGCATCACGTGATCACAACTTAGCCAACGTTTTTTCTCTCTTTTTTGCACTGTAGGTAATCATCCACCCTGCTGGTTCTTAGTGCTCGTCTCTTACTGGTATAATCAACATCCGTATTGAGATACTGCCTCCGACCCAACATCTCGGTATAAAACCACCTGAGCTCACTTTAGCATCTGCCACAGACCACAATAAACCTATTATATTTCCATTGTAAATCATTATTGTTTTTTGAGCTTGGGGAGCCATGTCTGTCTCCCTGGGCCATTACAACACTTGTGGCTACTCGAACGAACTAAATTTCGCATTTTGGTAAAAATCCGAGCGCCCCTCCCCCGATGGCAAGCTATCATTTGAGACCATCATCCCAGTACAGCAATGTTGATGGGACCGACTTCTAAATGCAAGACCCTTCAATGTAAGTAACTCTTGGATTTGCCACGAGAATGGAGTTGAGACTCCAAATTTAACCAGAAGGCTCCCGGAGGCCATGGCATCTAGAATCCTGAATCCTACACCGGTAGCACCTTCCCGAAGCCGGTTCTTTTCTGGGGCCGCGTAGGGGCCCCAAACCACCTGAGCTCACTTCGACATCTGCCACAGACCACGGTAAACCTATTATATTGCCATTGTTAATAATTTTTGTTTTTGAAGCTAAGGGAGCCACGTCTGTCTCCCTGGGCCATTACAACATTTGTGGCTAAGCATGGACTACTCTAACGAACTAAATTTTGCATTTTGGTAAAAATCGGAGCGCCCCTCCCCCGATGGCAAGCTATCATTTGAGACCATCATCTCAGTACAGCTATGTTGATGAGACCGACTTCTCCTTTTGAGACCCTTCAGTGTAAATAACTCTTGGATTTGCCACGAGAATGGAGTTGAGACTCCAAATTTAACCAGAAGGCTCCCAGAGGCCATGGCATCTAGAATCCTGAATCCTACACCAATAGCACCTTCCGTAAGCCAGTTCTTTTCTGGGGCCACGTAGGGGCCCGAAAACACCTGAGGTCACTTCGGCATCTGCCACAGAGCACAGTAAACCTATTATATTGCCATTATGAAACAATTTTATTTTTTAAGATAAAATTTGAGCATCAGGTCGCCGGGGGCCCCCGCTCATTTGAGACCAGGATCTCAGTACAGCAATATTGATGGGACCGACTTCTCAATGCAAGACCCTTCAATGTAAGTAACTCTTGGATTTGCCACGAGAATGGAGTTGAGACTCCAAATTTAACCAGAAGGCTACCGGAGGCCATGGCATCTAGAATCCTGAATCCTACAGCGGTAGAAGCTTCCCGAAGCATTTATTTTTCCTTATTTTTTTAGATAAAGTGCTGGTTAATTTTTTTTTTTTTCACTTTATATTTAATGTTAATTATTTTTGTTTATTTTTTGGGGGCTGTAGAACAAGTAATTTGAAATTGCATTATTTCTTACGGGAAAATTTGCTTTGATTTATGAGTGTTTTGGAATACGAGCCCACCAGCTCATGGGTGCAGCTCGCGCAGGTCTGATCCAGGATCTCAATAGTGTGACATGTTGTGTTTTATACTAAGATGTTGGGTGTGACCCAGTATTAGGTGTACAGTAAACTTCAGATTACGAGTAACGTGGTTTTTGTGTCTTCCGCAAGACGATCAAAATTTTTTAATAAATTTAAACATTGAGAACGAGCATTGTCTTGGTTTACGAGCACCAAGTATCATGTATTAAGCATGCGCTTCTTGATTTGACACAGAGCATCACGTGATCACAACTTAGCCAACGTTTTTTCTCTCTTTTTTGCACTGTAGGTAATCATCCACCCTGCTGGTTCTTAGTGCTCGTCTCTTACTGGTATAATCAACATCCGTATTGAGATACTGCCTCCGACCCAACATCTCGGTATAAAACCACCTGAGCTCACTTTAGCATCTGCCACAGACC
Organism: Clarias gariepinus; assembly: GCF_024256425.1. Lineage (NCBI taxonomy): Eukaryota > Metazoa > Chordata > Actinopteri > Siluriformes > Clariidae > Clarias > Clarias gariepinus. Next base: position 52,139,814 of record NC_071100.1, on the reverse strand, counting down.
ACAATAAACCTATTATATTTCCATTGTAAATCATTATTGTTTTTTGAGCTTGGGGAGCCATGTCTGTCTCCCTGGGCCATTACAACACTTGTGGCTACTCGAACGAACTAAATTTCGCATTTTGGTAAAAATCCGAGCGCCCCTCCCCCGATGGCAAGCTATCATTTGAGACCATCATCCCAGTACAGCAATGTTGATGGGACCGACTTCTAAATGCAAGACCCTTCAATGTAAGTAACTCTTGGATTTGCCACGAGAATGGAGTTGAGACTCCAAATTTAACCAGAAGGCTCCCGGAGGCCATGGCATCTAGAATCCTGAATCCTACACCGGTAGCACCTTCCCGAAGCCGGTTCTTTTCTGGGGCCGCGTAGGGGCCCCAAACCACCTGAGCTCACTTCGACATCTGCCACAGACCACGGTAAACCTATTATATTGCCATTGTTAATAATTTTTGTTTTTGAAGCTAAGGGAGCCACGTCTGTCTCCCTGGGCCATTACAACATTTGTGGCTAAGCATGGACTACTCTAACGAACTAAATTTTGCATTTTGGTAAAAATCGGAGCGCCCCTCCCCCGATGGCAAGCTATCATTTGAGACCATCATCTCAGTACAGCTATGTTGATGAGACCGACTTCTCCTTTTGAGACCCTTCAGTGTAAATAACTCTTGGATTTGCCACGAGAATGGAGTTGAGACTCCAAATTTAACCAGAAGGCTCCCAGAGGCCATGGCATCTAGAATCCTGAATCCTACACCAATAGCACCTTCCGTAAGCCAGTTCTTTTCTGGGGCCACGTAGGGGCCCGAAAACACCTGAGGTCACTTCGGCATCTGCCACAGAGCACAGTAAACCTATTATATTGCCATTATGAAACAATTTTATTTTTTAAGATAAAATTTGAGCATCAGGTCGCCGGGGGCCCCCGCTCATTTGAGACCAGGATCTCAGTACAGCAATATTGATGGGACCGACTTCTCAATGCAAGACCCTTCAATGTAAGTAACTCTTGGATTTGCCACGAGAATGGAGTTGAGACTCCAAATTTAACCAGAAGGCTACCGGAGGCCATGGCATCTAGAATCCTGAATCCTACAGCGGTAGAAGCTTCCCGAAGCATTTATTTTTCCTTATTTTTTTAGATAAAGTGCTGGTTAATTTTTTTTTTTTTCACTTTATATTTAATGTTAATTATTTTTGTTTATTTTTTGGGGGCTGTAGAACAAGTAATTTGAAATTGCATTATTTCTTACGGGAAAATTTGCTTTGATTTATGAGTGTTTTGGAATACGAGCCCACCAGCTCATGGGTGCAGCTCGCGCAGGTCTGATCCAGGATCTCAATAGTGTGACATGTTGTGTTTTATACTAAGATGTTGGGTGTGACCCAGTATTAGGTGTACAGTAAACTTCAGATTACGAGTAACGTGGTTTTTGTGTCTTCCGCAAGACGATCAAAATTTTTTAATAAATTTAAACATTGAGAACGAGCATTGTCTTGGTTTACGAGCACCAAGTATCATGTATTAAGCATGCGCTTCTTGATTTGACACAGAGCATCACGTGATCACAACTTAGCCAACGTTTTTTCTCTCTTTTTTGCACTGTAGGTAATCATCCACCCTGCTGGTTCTTAGTGCTCGTCTCTTACTGGTATAATCAACATCCGTATTGAGATACTGCCTCCGACCCAACATCTCGGTATAAAACCACCTGAGCTCACTTTAGCATCTGCCACAGACCACAATAAACCTATTATATTTCCATTGTAAATCATTATTGTTTTTTGAGCTTGGGGAGCCATGTCTGTCTCCCTGGGCCATTACAACACTTGTGGCTACTCGAACGAACTAAATTTCGCATTTTGGTAAAAATCCGAGCGCCCCTCCCCCGATGGCAAGCTATCATTTGAGACCATCATCCCAGTACAGCAATGTTGATGGGACCGACTTCTAAATGCAAGACCCTTCAATGTAAGTAACTCTTGGATTTGCCACGAGAATGGAGTTGAGACTCCAAATTTAACCAGAAGGCTCCCGGAGGCCATGGCATCTAGAATCCTGAATCCTACACCGGTAGCACCTTCCCGAAGCCGGTTCTTTTCTGGGGCCGCGTAGGGGCCCCAAACCACCTGAGCTCACTTCGACATCTGCCACAGACCACGGTAAACCTATTATATTGCCATTGTTAATAATTTTTGTTTTTGAAGCTAAGGGAGCCACGTCTGTCTCCCTGGGCCATTACAACATTTGTGGCTAAGCATGGACTACTCTAACGAACTAAATTTTGCATTTTGGTAAAAATCGGAGCGCCCCTCCCCCGATGGCAAGCTATCATTTGAGACCATCATCTCAGTACAGCTATGTTGATGAGACCGACTTCTCCTTTTGAGACCCTTCAGTGTAAATAACTCTTGGATTTGCCACGAGAATGGAGTTGAGACTCCAAATTTAACCAGAAGGCTCCCAGAGGCCATGGCATCTAGAATCCTGAATCCTACACCAATAGCACCTTCCGTAAGCCAGTTCTTTTCTGGGGCCACGTAGGGGCCCGAAAACACCTGAGGTCACTTCGGCATCTGCCACAGAGCACAGTAAACCTATTATATTGCCATTATGAAACAATTTTATTTTTTAAGATAAAATTTGAGCATCAGGTCGCCGGGGGCCCCCGCTCATTTGAGACCAGGATCTCAGTACAGCAATATTGATGGGACCGACTTCTCAATGCAAGACCCTTCAATGTAAGTAACTCTTGGATTTGCCACGAGAATGGAGTTGAGACTCCAAATTTAACCAGAAGGCTACCGGAGGCCATGGCATCTAGAATCCTGAATCCTACAGCGGTAGAAGCTTCCCGAAGCATTTATTTTTCCTTATTTTTTTAGATAAAGTGCTGGTTAATTTTTTTTTTTTTCACTTTATATTTAATGTTAATTATTTTTGTTTATTTTTTTGGGGCTGTAGAACAAGTAATTTGAAATTGCATTATTTCTTACGGGAAAATTTGCTTTGATTTATGAGTGTTTTGGAATACGAGCCCACCAGCTCATGGGTGCTGCTCGCGCAGGTCTGATCCAGGATCTCAATAGTGTGACATGTTGTGTTTTATACTAAGATGTTGGGTGTGACCCAGTATTAAGTGTACAGTAAACTTTAGATTAGGAGTAACGTGGTTTTTGTGTCTTCCGCAAGACGAGCAAAATTTTTTAATAAATTTAAACATTGATAACAAGCATTGTCTTGGTTTACGAGCACCAAGTATCATGTATTACGCATGCGCTTCTTGATTTGACACAGAGCATCACGTGATCACAACTTAGCCAACGTTTTTTCTCTCTTTTTTGCGCTGTAGGTAATCATCCACCCTGCTGGTTCTTAGTGCTCGTCTCTTACTGGTATAATCAACATCCGTATTGAGATACTGCCTCCGACCCAACATCTCGGTATAAAACCACCTGAGCTCACTTTAGCATCTGCCACAGACCACAATAAACCTATTATATTTCCATTGTAAATCATTATTGTTTTTTGAGCTGGGGGAGCCATGTCTGTCTCCCTGGGCCATTACAACACTTGTGGCTACTCGAACGAACTAAATTTCGCATTTTGGTAAAAATCCGAGCGCCCCTCCCCCGATGGCCAGCTATCATTTGAGACCATCATCCCAGTACAGCAATGTTGATGGGACCGACTTCTAAATGCAAGACCCTTCAATGTAAGTAACTCTTGGATTTGCCACGAGAATGGAGTTGAGACTCCAAATTTAACCAGAAGGCTCCCGGAGGCCACGGCATCTAGAATCCTGAATCCTACACCGGTAGCACCTTCCCGAAGCCGGTTCTTTTCTGGGGCCACGTAGGGGCCCCAAACCACCTGAGCTCACTTCGACATCTGCCACAGACCACGGTAAACCTATTATATTGCCATTGTTAATAATTTTTGTTTTTGAAGCTAAGGGAGCCACGTCTGTCTCCCTGGGCCATTACAACATTTGTGGCTAAGCATGGACTACTCTAACGAACTAAGTTTTGCATTTTGGTAAAAATCGGAGCGCCCCTCCCCCGATGGCAAGCTATCATTTGAGACCATCATCTCAGTACAGCTATGTTGATGAGACCGACTTCTCCTTTTGAGACCCTTCAGTGTAAATAACTCTTGGATTTGCCACGAGAATGGAGTTAAGACTCCAAATTTAACCAGAAGGCTCCCAGAGGCCATGGCATCTAGAATCCTGAATCCTACACCAATAGCACCTTCCGTAAGCCAGTTCTTTTCTGGGGCCACGTAGGGGCCCGAAAACACCTGAGGTCACTTCGGCATCTGCCACAGAGCACAGTAAACCTATTATATTGCCATTATGAAACAATTTTATTTTTTAAGATAAAATTTGAGCATCAGGTCGCCGGGGGCCCCCGCTCATTTGAGACCAGGATCTCAGTAAAGCAATATTGATGGGACCGACTTCTCAATGCAAGACCCTTCAATGTAAGTAACTCTTGGATTTGCCACGAGAATGGAGTTGAGACTCCAAATTTAACCAGAAGGCTACCGGAGGCCATGGCATCTAGAATCCTGAATCCTACAGCGGTAGAAGCTTCCCGAAGCATTTATTTTTCCTTATTTTTTTAGATAAAGTGCTGGTTAATTTGTTTTTTTTTCACTTTATATTTAATGTTAATTATTTTTGTTTATTTTTTTGGGGCTGTAGAACAAGTATTTGAAATTGCATTATTTCTTATGGGAAAATTTGCTTTGATTTATGAGTGTTTTGGAATACGAGCCCACCAGCTCATGGGTGCAGCTCGCGCAGGTCTGATCCAGGATCTCAATAGTGTGACATGTTGTGTTTTATACTAAGATGTTGGGTGTAACCCAGTATTAGGTGTACAGTAAACTTCAGATTACGAGTAACGTGGTTTTTGTGTCTTCCGCAAGACGATAAAAATTTTTTAATAAATTTAAACATTGAGAACGAGCATTGTCTTGGTTTACGAGCACCAAGTATCATGTATTAAGCATGCGCTTCTTGATTTGACACAGAGCATCACGTGATCACAACTTAGCCAACGTTTTTTCTCTCTTTTTTGCACTGTAGGTAATCATCCACCCTGCTGGTTCTTAGTGCTCGTCTCTTACTGGTATAATCAACATCCGTATTGAGATACTGCCTCCGACCCAACATCTCGGTATAAAACCACCTGAGCTCACTTTAGCATCTGCCACAGACCACAATAAACCTATTATATTTCCATTGTAAATCATTATTGTTTTTTGAGCTGGGGGAGCCATGTCTGTCTCCCTGGGCCATTACAACACTTGTGGCTACTCGAACGAACTAAATTTCGCATTTTGGTAAAAATCCGAGCGCCCCTCCCCCGATGGCAAGCTATCATTTGAGACCATCATCCCAGTACAGCAATGTTGATGGGACCGACTTCTAAATGCAAGACCCTTCAATGTAAGTAACTCTTGGATTTGCCACGAGAATGGAGTTGAGACTCCAAATTTAACCAGAAGGCTCCCGGAGGCCATGGCATCTAGAATCCTGAATCCTACACCGGTAGCACCTTCCCGAAGCCGGTTTTTTTCTGGGGCCACGTAGGGGCCCCAAACCACCTGAGCTCACTTCGACATCTGCCACAGACCACGGTAAACCTATTATATTGCCATTGTTAATAATTTTTGTTTTTGAAGCTAAGGGAGCCACGTCTGTCTCCCTGGGCCATTACAACATTTGTGGCTAAGCATGGACTACTCTAACGAACTAAATTTTGCATTTTTGTAAAAATCGGAGCGCCCCTCCCCCGATGGCAAGCTATCATTTGAGACCATCATCTCAGTACAGCTATGTTGATGAGACCGACTTCTCCTTTTGAGACCCTTCAGTGTAAATAACTCTTGGATTTGCCACGAGAATGGAGTTGAGACTCCAAATTTAACCAGAAGGCTCCCAGAGGCCATGGCATCTAGAATCCTGAATCCTACACCAATAGCACCTTCCGTAAGCCAGTTCTTTTCTGGGGCCACGTAGGGGCCCGAAAACACCTGAGGTCACTTCGGCATCTGCCACAGAGCACAGTAAACCTATTATATTGCCATTATGAAACAATTTTATTTTTTAAGATAAAATTTGAGCATCAGGTCGCCGGGGGCCCCCGCTCATTTGAGACCAGGATCTCAGTACAGCAATATTGATGGGACCGACTTCTCAATGCAAGACCCTTCAATGTAAGTAACTCTTGGATTTGCCACGAGAATGGAGTTGAGACTCCAAATTTAACCAGAAGGCTACCGGAGGCCATGGCATCTAGAATCCTGAATCCTACAGCGGTAGAAGCTTCCCGAAGCATTTATTTTTCCTTATTTTTTTAGATAAAGTGCTGGTTAATTTGTTTTTTTTTCACTTTATATTTAATGTTAATTATTTTTGTTTATTTTTTTGGGGCTGTAGAACAAGTAATTTGAAATTGCATTATTTCTTATGGGAAAATTTGCTTTGATTTATGAGTGTTTTGGAATACGAGCCCACCAGCTCATGGGTGCAGCTCGCGCAGGTCTGATCCAGGATCTCAATAGTGTGACATGTTGTGTTTTATACTAAGATGTTGGGTGTGACCCAGTATTAGGTGTACAGTAAACTTCAGATTACGAGTAACGTGGTTTTTGTGTCTTCCGCAAGACGAGCAAAATTTTTTAATAAATTTAAACATTGATAACGAGCATTGTCTTGGTTTACGAGCACCAAGTATCATGGATTACGCATGCGCTTCTTGATTTGACACAGAGCATCACGTGATCACAACTTAGCCAACGTTTTTTCTCTCTTTTTTGGCGCTGTAGGTAATCATCCACCCTGCTGGTTCTTAGTGCTCGTCTCTTACTGGTATAATCAACATCCGTATTGAGATACTGCCTCCGACCCAACATCTCGGTATAAAACCACCTGAGCCTACTTTAGCATCTGCCACAGACCACAATAAACCTATTATATTTCCATTGTAAATCATTATTGTTTTTTGAGCTGGGGGAGCCATGTCTGTCTCTCTGGGCCATTACAACACTTGTGGCTACTCGAACGAACTAAATTTCGCATTTTGGTAAAAATCCGAGCGCCCCTCCCCCGATGGCAAGCTATCATTTGAGACCATCATCTCAGTACAGCAATGTTGATGGGACCGACTTCTCAATGCAAGACCCTTCAATGTAAGTAACTCTTGGATTTGCCACGAGAATGGAGTTGAGACTCCAAATTTAACCAGAAGGCTCCCGGAGGCCATGGCATCTAGAATCCTGAATCCTACACCGGTAGCACCTTCCCGAAGCCGGTTCTTTTCTGGGGCCGCGTAGGGGCCCGAAACCACCTGAGCTTACTTCGACATCTGCCACAGACCACGGTAAACAAATTAGATTGCCATTGTTAATAATTTTTGTTTTTGAAGCTAAGGGAGCCACGTCTGTCTCCCTGGGCCATTACAACATTTGTGGCTAAGCATGGACTACTCTAACGAACTAAATTTTGCATTTTGGTAAAAATCCGAGCGCCCCTCCCCCGATGGCAAGCTATCATTTGAGACCATCATCTCAGTACAGCTATGTTGATGAGACCGACTTCTCCTTTTGAGACCCTTCAGTGTAAATAACTCTTGGATTTGCCACGAGAATGGAGTTGAGACTCCAAATTTAACCAGAAGGCTCCCAGAGGCCATGGCATCTAGAATCCTGAATCCTACACCAATAGCACCTTCCGTAAGCCAGTTCTTTTCTGGGGCCACGTAGGGGCCCGAAAACACCTGAGGTCACTTCGGCATCTGCCACAGAGCACAGTAAACCTATTATATTGCCATTATGAAACTATTTTATTTTTTAAGATAAAATTTGAGCATCAGGTCGCCGGGGGCCCCCGCTCATTTGAGACCAGGATCTCAGTACAGCAATATTGATGGGACCGACTTCTCAATGCAAGACCCTTCAATGTAAGTAACTCTTGGATTTGCCACGAGAATGTAGTTGAGACTCCAAATTTAACCAGAAGGCTACCGGAGGCCATGGCATCTAGAATCCTGAATCCTACAGCGGTAGAAGCTTCCCGAAGCATTTATTTTTCCTTATTTTTTTAGATAAAGTGCTGGTTAATTTTTTTTTTTTCACTTTATATTTAATGTTAATTATTTTTGTTTATTTTTTGGGGGCTGTAGAACAAGTAATTTGAAATTGCATTATTTCTTACGGGAAAATTTGCTTTGATTTATGAGTGTTTTGGAATACGAGCCCACCAGCTCATGGGTGCAGCTCGCGCAGGTCTGATCCAGGATCTCAATAGTGTGACATGTTGTGTTTTATACTAAGATGTTGGGTGTGACCCCGTATTAAATGTACAGTGAACTTTAAATTACGAGTAACGTGGTTTTTGTGTCTTCCGCAAGACGAGCTATAATTTTAAATCAATTTAGACTTGGATACCGAGCATTGTCTTTGTTTACGAGCACCAAGTCTCATGTATCACGCATGCGCTTCTTGATTTGACACAGAGCATCACATTATCACAACTTAGGCAAACGTTTTTTCTCTCTCTTGCGCTGTAGGTAATCATCCACCCTGCTGGTTCTTAGTGCTCGTCTCTTACAGGTATAATCAACATCCGTATTGAGATACTGCGTCCGACCCAACATCTCGGTATATAACCACCTGAGCTCACTTTGGCATCTGCCACAGACCACAATAAACCTATTATATTGCCATTGTAAATCATTATTGTTTTTTGAGCTGGGGGAGCCATGTCTGTCTCCCTGGGCCATTACAACAATTGGGGCTACTCGGACGAACAAAGTTTCGCATTTTGTTAAAAATCCAAACGCCCCTCCCACAATGGCAAGCTATCATTTGAGACCATCATCTCAGTACAGCAATGTTGATGGGACCGACTTCTAAATGCAAGACCCTTCAATGTAAGTAACTCTTGGATTTGCCACGAGAATGGAGTTGAGACTCCAAATTTAACCAGAAGGCTCCCGGAGGCCATGGCATCTAGAATCCTGAATCCTACAGCGGTAGAAGCTTCCCGAAGCATTTATTTTTCCTTATTTTTTTAGGTAAAGTGCTGGTTAATTTGTTTTATTTTTACTTTATATTTAATGTTAATTTTTTTTGTGTATTTTTTTGGGCAGTAGAACAAGTAATTTGAAATTCCATTATTTCTTATGGGAAAATTTGCTTTGATTTATGAGTGTTTTGGAATACGAGCCCACCAGCTCATGAGTGCAGCTCGCGCAGGTCTGATCCAGGATCTCAATAGTGTGACATGTTGTGTTTTATACTAAGGTGTTGGGTGTGACCCAGTATTAAGTGTACAGTAAACTTCAGATTACGAGTAACGTGGTTTTTGTGTCTTCCGCAAGACGAGCAAAAATTTTAAATAAATAAAATTCACTGCTTTTAGGCCATGAATCTGGTTTAGAGCTCGAATGTGCATTGGACGTTCAGGCCTATTTCGGAGGAACAGAATGTCTGACTAACCTGTGTTATGCCAAGATGTAAAGGTGGCATTCTAAGCATTTATTTTATATTCTAAATAAATCATATATCTTTTAAGGAATTTGATTGGGATGCTTATGAACATGTGCATTTTTATGCTGCTTTTAGGCCAATAAATCTGGTTCAGACCTCAAATGTGCATTAGACATTCAGGCCTGTATCGGAGGAACAGAATGTCTGACTAACTTGTGTTATACCAAGCTGTAAAGAGGCATTCTAAGCTTTTATTTGTGATCAGATTGATCTGTATATCTTTTAAATTTATTAAAGTTGTTTAAAGAGTTGCCTCTTGCGTCTTGTCTCTGCCTCGTGTCTGCACGCCTGTTTTTCTCTGATGCAACAGAAGAACCTGGTCTTTCACAGAGGCATTGTGGGTGTTGGACATTAAACCTATTTTAAACAGGACATTGGCTTACTTAGAATATAAAATCCCTAAAATATAATTGAAATTTAATAAAATTTTCCACACTTTTTTTCTGAGAAATATGCGGTTTATTCAGACATTAGAAAAAAACAAACAAAAAAACAACTTGATATAAACTCACAGAAATTACTGTAGTGAACAGCAAACACTGTTTGAAATACATTTAACTGTTAAGGTAGATCCTTATTTTGTGTCCATCCTGTTAACCAAAAACTGAGGAGTAACTACTTAAACGTAGCTTCTACATCATTATTCAAGGGCATCTCCAAGAGCAGCGACTAAATATCTTGAGTGGCCACATCACTGCCAATCTTAATCACATTCCGGCCTTGCCCGGATCAGACTTCTGTACGGGAAGTGAGAACATACACCAGACAGTATTTTATAGACACTATAACTTCCGGTATTTAACTCCGCACACAAACTAGAAATCAAACTTTTTTTTCAAGGAAACAGACGCACATCACCTAAGATTTAAATTCAAGAACATCCAGGTATCACACCCTTGAGGCTGAAAAATAGTTTGTTTTTGAAAAACGTTTTTACCTAGAGTTAAATGAAGCAGACTAAAGTTGGGTGTTGGCTTGTCTCATGAGTGAACACTGTCAAGCAAAAACAAGGCCCAGGACAACATGGGCCACAACTGCTACGTAGCCGAGGATTAGGATACTTGTCTTGCTTACACAACAGGAAAGGATTTAAATATGATATGAACCTGTTTTGTTACAATGACATAAAAATAGTGGACATTTGTTTTAGTGACTTTAATGTTTTGCACATATCCAACATAGCTATCCAACACTACCTTTACAAGCGCTTAAGAAATATGCTTTTCATGCCAAAGATTTATTAAAATGCACCCAAAAAAAAAGTCCAATGATACTTTTTAAAATAAAAAATGATTTTTTGGATGACCAACAAAATTGGTTTCCTTACATAAAACATGATAGAAAAAAACCCATCTGAATATATCTGTAATAACTTGTTCTAATGAATACATCTGTTAAAAAAAAAAAAAGTGTTGTAATTTAAGCTTAGTGTTTGTACAGTATAGTGAAACTTAAAATGTAGTGTGACCACTTATGTGACTGTTGTGAATCAGCAAATTCATATTTCTTGAATTGAAAAACAAGCACCAAGAAAGGATTTGTTACTTTGCAGAAAACACTTGTTTAAAAATAACCAATCACATTCCATATAAACTTAATTTTGCTTGTGTAAAGCTGTATTAAAACAATTGTTAAAAGCCCTATACAAATCAAATATGACTCCAAGTTTCAGCAGATGCTGAAGGATGATTTATGAAACAGTGCAGGGTTAACCTTTGACCCTGCTGTACAGGCCTGTATTCACTGGCTTTTATAGTTAAGGGACTTAAGTCTAGAACTTGGTTCTTTTAACTATCATATACTGAGAAGTTGGTCTCAATGAACTGCTGAAACTTGGAGTCATATTTAGGGCCTTTGCTGTTGTGCAAGACAGACAAAACCAAGGATCTTAGTCCTCAGCTACACAGCAAACGTCATTGCGATTTAAAGCAAGTCTGTCAGCTTGACCTCAATACCTTATTGGGTTACCTCACATTAACAGCACCTTGTATTAGACCCATTATGATGCCAATACATCAACAAACTGTTCAAAGGAGATTATTGCATATTTTGGACACCTGCGGCATAGCTTTACAATGTGAAATAATCAGGAATGACCATGGAGGTAGGAAATGATCTCATCAGTAAAAACAAAAACTCAGTTGTGTCAATATAAACTTTTATTCCAACTAAAGACCTTATAAAACAAAGCCATTGAGCCTGCCAAATCACCATTTATGCCAGCTCCACCTTCTCCTCCATGCTGTTCTGTTAAAAACCTCCTCCTACACGTCTGCTCCTTCATCCCGGTTCCTTTTCTTCAAAACCGCCTCTTGAATGTCTGCTTCTTCTGCCCATCCTTCAACTTTACTCCTCCTCCCACTTCACCCAGGGCTCCTTCAGTTTGAGAAGATATTATAGAAATCATGTGTAACCAAAGTACTTACAATTGACAAACCTGAGGTCTTTGGCTGTTAAAAAAAGATTTACTTAACATTTACTGTAATTTGCAATTACCAGATGTTTGTGAGGTGGCTTCAAAGAGACTTGGCTGACAGAATATCATCCTCTTCACCTTACTGGTTCCATGAATTTTGCGAGTGACCTTCCAGGACACTTCCTGTTCCTACGAAGGTATCCTGCATCGAGAGGTTAAAAAAAAAAAAAAAAAAGCCAAAGAGCTAGGGTGCTCTTACACCAGTAGGGCCTCGAACTGTGATCCTTTGATCCTGTGGTGAAAGATGAAAGAATTGTTTAAGCATTCTAGAGTTTACACATTGATTCAAAGTATCTGGATTTGTGACATTCACATTGTTCATCACCAACAATGGCAAAATCCAAATTCTAAACAATATACATGTTTGTTTTAATTACCCCCTTCCCCCCCATACACACCTTGGGAGTTTAGAGTCACCAGAATCACTGGAACAATTGATGTATGCAGTTGGAGATGTGGAGCTGGTCTAGTCTTATCCTGTTAAAATAAAGATACAATATTCTGAAGACATTTTTATAGTTGGACCACCACATGACTACAGACCCAGTTTGTACATGCAAGTCCCTATAATATAAAAATCTGCATCCTTTATATTTACCTGCTTGGATATTTATAAATAGATACACCACTTTCATAAGATATTTGTTCCAATTACATAAATGAGCAGATTTTGAAGGAGGCACACATTTGGTTTGGCTTGAAAAGCAGGTTTGAAGCTCTCTAATGCCAGTTCCTTTGTAACATATCTATCCTCTCTACATGGAGTGATGGTAGGTTTCTAAAAATATACAGATGTAATGTCAATCACTTGAGCACAATTTAACATTTGCCTACAGAGTAAGCATAAATAAATACATACAGCATTCCTGAGCCCATGTTGACTACATAAGACCAAAGGAGCACAGAATCTTTAATGGTGATATTAGATTAAGAGCTACCTTCCCAATACACAAACACCTAGAGACCAACTTCAAACATACCTCAAGTTTGTGGATTTTTTGCAGGTGCTTGTCTAGTCTAATGTATTTAGCCTTGCAGAATTGGACTGGACAGGTGGTGGATGTAGGAGCATCAGGCCAGAGGCATCAGAAGCAGGCTACTGCTGTCTCAAAGTAAAGCTGTAGAAATAAACAGATTATTTTAAAACAAAATGGGCATTTAAGCAAATGTAAAACTGCATCCAATGCAGGTTCAAATTAAGCCTAGAAAAGAGAAAACAGGATACTTACTGTCAGTGAGAAAGTTTGGGTAAAAGAGCAGATTCAGTAACCTTTTCTGTGGACCTTGGGTGCTGGGCTACATCAGCATACACTTGACCACAAATGGGACACCTACAGGTATATCCACCTAGTCGATCGATGCACCTTCGAGAAAGCCGTAGCCTGCCACTCTGCTCCTGATGCCTATGGCCCGATACTCCCACATCCACCACCTGTAAACATTATATTCACAAAAGAGAAACATTTTTAGAAATGCTGCATCACAACCATATTTTGGGGAATAGAGACTCATTAATGAGCTGTTAAAGGGTGCCAGTCTGCTAAAGATTTACAAAGATAACTGCATGAAAAACAGTGATGGTTTTAACCAAGTCCTACATATAAGCTTAAACAAAAAATCACAATAACACACTACCTGCACCCTACAGATATTAAGGCATGCCATTACTCTTTGTTTCTTACCTGCACACTGACAACTTCTCCCTCCACTCAAGAAATTCTTCCCTCAAAAGACCTGCTATTTAAGTGCTTAAACTAATCAACAAGTCTGATCTGATTGGCTGCAGCTCCATTAATTGTTTTCTGCACCTGATTGTGTTCAGTTCATCAAAGGAACACAATCTTATCCTTGGAAATTCACTGGATTGGGAGCTACTGAGATGTTTTAATGATTTTAATGTTTTAAAGTCTAAAGCTATTTCTTTAAAATTAATTCAATAAATTCATTATATAAAGTTAAAATGATCCCTGGTTTTGTCTTTTCTACACAACAGCAAAGGCCCTAAATATGACTCCAAGTTTCAGCAGTTCGTTGAGACCAACTTCTCAATATATGATGGTTCAAAGACCCAACTTCTAGACTTAAGTCCCTTAACTATAAAAGCCAGTGAAAAAAAGTTAACAATGAATGATTAAGGTTTTTATTAAAATGCATCCAAAAAAAGTCCAACAATAATGTTGTGAATCAGCAAATGAATTCATATTTCTTAAATTGAAATACAACAAGCACCAAGAAAGGATCTGTTACTTTGCAGAAAACATTTGTTTAAAAATAACCAATTACATTCCATACAAACTTAAATAATTCTTTTGATTGTGTAAAGCTGCTTTGGGACAATGACAATTGTTAAAAGCTCTATGCAAATAAAATTGAATTGAATTAAATATGACTCCAAGTTTCAACAGTTCATTGAGACCAACTTCTCAGTATATGATGGTTAAAAGACCCAACTTCTAGACTTAAGTCCCTTAACTATAAAAGCCAGTGAATAAAAAGTTAACAATGCATGATGAAGGTCACTGTACACGTATGACTAAAGGTGTTCAGTAGGGATTATGCACTACACTGTGAGAACATGGTACACTCTTATTGAAGGCCTATACAGTAGAGTCAGAGGTTAACCCTGCACCGTTTCATGAATCCTCCATTAGCATCTGCACGTAAGGGGGGTCTTTTAACATGCTTAATATCATTGTAAAGCAGAACTTTTCAGATTTTTTCCTACGTTTTAAGGCTCTTTTCAGCTGTAATTTCCTTTACATTAAGTTGACTAGTGTTTAGATCTTTGCCGTTGTATGATAAAAGGTGTGCACATGCCACAGAATCAGAGGATTGCCATTAACGTCTCCTTTGCTGCAAGAGCGCGCTAGTTTACCCCAGTTACAAGTATATTAGCAACAAGAATACATCTAGCACTTAATTGTATTTTCAGATGCAGCAGGTCTACATAAGCCCAGGTACAGCAAGTATCCTGGAAAATTAATCTTCAAAAATTGTGATGGAACCAATAAGGTTAAGAGGCATACAAGTGAGTTACAACAGTCAGCGGTATGCAACTATTTACATATAAACTTCTGTAAGGCTTAACATTAACAGACTAGACAAGCACACCAGCAATGATCTCCCATCTTGATGAGGTTCAAGACAGCAGTTGAAGAGGGCATTGGGAGGGAGATGGATGAAACTTTAAGGTGATCACTGAAAAACATGCATCCTCCTTCAAACTCTTGCAGGTCTGGTCAAATAAAAAACACAAGACTGAAAATACATGCAACCTTCACTGTATTTAAAAAACGTGTATATATATATATATATATATATATATATATATATAAGTACTAAGTACCTCTCATCCCTCCCCGCTGAGCGAGCTCGGCCGATCAGCTCTGTCTGGATCTCTGGCTGCGAGAGGTTACAGCATCACCAGGGAACCGAACTAGGGAGCACTTTACCACTGCACTACTCAGAGTCCAGCTAAAAGCATTTTAAATGCAGCAACTTTAATATATGCAATCATAGTAACTGCACTCATTTTAGATGTTTGACGATCAATGGCTAATGGGAGATTTTTTTTAAGGTGCTCTGAATGTTATTTATGATGTATATATTCTCTTTAGTATTATAATATTATATATATATATATATATATATATATAACACTCCTACATCCACCACCTGACCATGGAAACATTAATCACAGAACAAACATTTTTAGAAATGCTGCATCACATGACCATATTTTATTTTTGTCCAGTACATTTAATCTTAATTCCAAGATTACAGTATGTAAAGCATGTTTCTGATATACATGGGAAATAATCTATTACCAGCTATTAAAGTAGAAAGACCGTGTGTAACGAAGAGTGTCGGGGGAAAAATCAAACGCGTCACTCCGGAGTTAATGTGTTAACGACGCATGCGCGCGTGCACAGCGATGGCGGAAATAAAAACTAGTACTGGGACGAAGCGCGCCGTGTGTGTAGAAATCCCGGAAGTGTTTACGGCATCCGACGTCATGGATGACGTTTGAAGCCTCGCTGCGATTGGCGGAAGTGGGTCGTGTCTTGCCGTAATGTGAGTGGATTTATTTTTATTATTTTTTTTAAGGTGCTCTGAATGTTATTTATGATGTATATATTCTCTTTAGTATTATAGGTCTCATGCTTTGTTGTTTTTTGTGTTCACTGTCTTGTTTCGTAAAAATATATATATATAAAACCGGAAGTACTTTCGCCTCCGAGTGGCGCAGTGGCAAAGCGCTCGCCCTATCATCCGGGGATCGCCGGTTCGAACCCCGGGTGATGCTGTTGTCCTCACACAGCCGGAGGCACAGAGAGAGCTAAATTGGCCGAGCTCTCTCAGGGGGGGTGATGACATTAATCATTCAGGGCGTCTGTGAGCCACGGCGTTCGGAGGAACCACGTGACAGCCCTTAGCCTGAGTGGTAGTATGTGAGAGCCCCCCCAGTAATTCGAAAGCAAATTGGACACGCTTAAATTAAAAAAAAATTGTAAATATGTATATATGTAAATATGTATATATATTTATTTTCATTTGTGTTCTAATCGTATATTTATACATTCTATATTTATGTATAAATATACGATTCATTTAGAATATATATAGAATATATGATTTAGAATATAGAATATATGATTCGTATATTTATATATATTATATTTATATATAAATATACGAATCATTTGTCTTTTAAAGATTGGCACGCTAATGAATCTGTTTCATTTGCATTGGATGTTCAGGCCTATTACGAAGGAACAGAATATCTAAATCCTTGTGTTTCACCAAGATGTTAATGTGAGGTTATTGAGGTCGAGCCGGTTGACGACTCATTTCGAATCGCAATGACGTTTGCTCTGTAGCCAAGGACTAAGATCCTTGGTTTTGTCTTTCTTACACAACAGCAAAGGCCCTAAATATGACTCCAAGTTTCAGCAGTTCGTTGAGACCAACTTCTCAGTATATGATGGTTAAAAGACCCAACTTCTAGACTTAAGTCCCTTAACTATAAAAGCCAGTGAATAAAAAGTTAACAGTGCATGATGAAGGTTACAGTACACATATGACTAAAGGTGTTCAGTAGGTTTTATGCACTACACTGTGAGAACATGGTACACCCTTATTACAGGCCTGTACAGCAGGGTCAAAGGTTAACCTTCCACTCTCTCATAAATCATACTTTAGCATTTTAACATACTGTATATTATTGTTAAACAGACCTTTCAGAAAGAGCAGAATCTAATCATAATCCTACTACAATGAGCTTTTGTACAACGGTACATTTTACACACAGAGTCAAAGGTCAAAGGTCAATCCTGCACTGGTAATCAAGCCTATTTTGTAGGAACAGAATGTCTGATTAACTTGTGTTATACCAAGCTGTTAAGGTGGCATTCTAAGCTTATATTTCTGATTAGAATGATTTATATATATTTTAAAGAATTTGATTGGGACGCTTATGAACACGTGCATTTCTATACTGCTTTTAGGCCGATGAATCTGTTTCAGAGGTCAAATGTGCATTAGACGTTGAGGCCTGTATCGGAGGAACAGAATGTCTGACTAACTTGTGTTATACCAAGATGTTAAGGGGGCATTCTAAGCTTTTATTTTTGATTAGAATGATCTGTATATCTTTTAAAGTATTTGATTGGGACGCTTATAAATACGTGCGTTTAATGCTGCTTTTTAGGCCCTATAAATCTGGTTCAGAGCTCAAATGTGCACTGGACGTTCAGGCCTATATCGGAGGAACAGAATGTCTGACTAACTTGTGTTATGCCTTGATCTAAAGGTGGCATTCTAAGCGTTCATGTTAGTTCTATATGATTTATGTATCTTATAAAGTATTTGATCAGGATGCTTATGAATACGTGCGTTTCTATGCTGCTTTTAGGCCGATAAATCTGGTTTAGAGCTCAAATGTGCATTAGACGTTTAGGCCTATATCGGAGGAACAGAATGTCTGACTAACTTGTGTTATACAAAGATGTTAAGGGGGCATTCTAAGCTTTTATTTTTGATTAGAATGATCTGTATATCTTTTAAAGTATTTGATTAGGACGCTTATAAATTTGTGCGTTTAATGCTGCTTTTTAGGCCGATAAATCTGGTTCAGAGCTCAAATGTGCATTAGACGTTCAGGCCTATATCGGAGGAACAGAATGTCTGACTAACTTGTGTTATACCAAGATGTTAAGGGGGCATTCTAAGCTTTTATTTTTGATTAGAATGATCTGTATATCTTTTAAAGTATTTGATTGGGACGCTTATAAATACGTGTGTTTAATGCTGCTTTTTAGGCCGATAAATCCGGTTCAGAGCTCAAATGTGCATTAGACGTTCAGGCCTGTATCGGAGGAACAGAATATCTAAATCCCTTGTGTTTTACCAAGATGTTAATGTGAGGTTATTGAGGTCGAACCGGCTGACGACTCATTTCGAATCGCAATGAGGTTTGCTCTGTAGCCAAGGACTAAGATCCTTGGTTTTGTCTTTCTTACACAACAGCAAAGGCCCTAAATATGACTCCAAGTTTCAGCAGTTTGTTGAGACCAACTTCTCAGTATATGATGGTTAAAAGACCCAACTTCTAGATTTAAGTCCCTTAACTATAAAAGCCAGTGAATAAAAAGTTAACAGTGCATGATAAAGGTTACAGTACACATATGACTAAAGGTGTTCAGTAGGTTTTATGCACTACACTGTGAGAACATGGTACACCCTTATTACAGGCCTGTACAGCAGGGTCAAAGGTTAACCTTGCACTGTCTCATGAATCATACTTCAGCATTTTAACATACTGTGTATCATTGTTAAACAGACCTTTCACAAAGAGCAGAATCAAATAATTCTACTACAATGAGCTCTTGTACAATGGTACATTTTACACACAGACTCAAAGGTCAAAGGTCAATCCTGCACTGGTAATCAGGCCTACTTCAGAAGAAGAGAATGTCTGACTAACTTGTGTTATACCAAGATGTAAAGGTGGCATTCTAAGCTTTTATGTGTGTTCTAAATGATTCATGTATCTTTTAAAGAATTTGATTAGGACGCTTATGAATACGTGCGTTTTTATCCTGCTTTTAGGCCGATAAATCTGGTTCAAAGCTCAAATGTGCATTAGACATTCAGGCCTGTATCGGAGGAACAGAATGTCTGACTAACTTGTTTTATGCCATGATGTAAAGATGGCATTCTAAGCTTTCAGTTCAGCTTTAAATGATTAATGTATCTTTTAAAGAATTTGATTAGGATGCTTATGAATACGTGCGTTTTTATGCTGCTTTTAGGCCGATAAATCTGTTTCAGAGCTCAAAAGTGCACTGGACGTTCACGGCTATTCCGGAGAAACAAAATGTCTGACTAACTTGTGTTATACCAAGATGTAAAGGTGGCATTCTAAGCTTTTATTTCTGATTAGAATGATCTGTATATCTTTTAAAGTATTTGATTGGGACACTTATAAATACGTGCGTTTAATGCTGCTTTTTAGGCCGATAAATCTGGTTCAGAGCTCAAATGTGCATTAGACGTTCAGGCCTGTATCGGAGGAACAGAATGTCTGACTAACTTGTGTTATACCAAGATGTAAAGATGGCATTCTAAGCTTTCAGTTCAGCTTTAAATGATTAATGTATCTTTTAAAGAATTTGATTAGGATGCTTATGAATACGTGCGTTTAATGCTGCTTTTTAGGCCGATAAATCTGGTTCAGAGCTCAAATGTGCATTAGACGTTCAGGCCTATATCGGAGGAACAGAATGTCTGACTAACTTGTGTTATACAAAGATGTTAAGGGGGCATTCTAAGCTTTTATTTTTGATTAGAATGATCTGTATATCTTTTAAAGTATTTGATTGGGACGCTTATAAATACGTGCGTTTAATGCTGCTTTTTAGGCCGATAAATCTGGTTCAGAGCTCAAATGTGCATTAGACGTTCAGGCCTATATCGGAGGAACAGAATGTCTGACTAACTTGTGTTATACCAAGATGTTAAGGGGGCATTCTAAGCTTTTATTTTTGATTAGAATGATCTGTATATCTTTTAAAGTATTTGATTGGGACGCTTATAAATACGTGTGTTTAATGCTGCTTTTTAGGCCGATAAATCCGGTTCAGAGCTCAAATGTGCATTAGACGTTCAGGCCTGTATCGGAGGAACAGAATATCTAAATCCCTTGTGTTTTACCAAGATGTTAATGTGAGGTTATTGAGGTCGAACCGGCTGACGACTCATTTCGAATCGCAATGAGGTTTGCTCTGTAGCCAAGGACTAAGATCCTTGGTTTTGTCTTTCCTACACAACAGCAAAGGCCCTAAATATGACTCCAAGTTTCAGCAGTTTGTTGAGACCAACTTCTCAGTATATGATGGTTAAAAGACCCAACTTCTAGATTTAAGTCCCTTAACTATAAAAGCCAGTGAATAAAAAGTTAACAGTGCATGATAAAGGTTACAGTACACATATGACTAAAGGTGTTCAGTAGGTTTTATGCACTACACTGTGAGAACATGGTACACCCTTATTACAGGCCTGTACAGCAGGGTCAAAGGTTAACCTTGCACTGTCTCATGAATCATACTTCAGCAATTTAACATACTGTGTATCATTGTTAAACAGACCTTTCACAAAGAGCAGAATCAAATAATTCTACTACAATGAGCTCTTGTACAATGGTACATTTTACACACAGACTCAAAGGTCAAAGGTCAATCCTGCACTGGTAATCAGGCCTACTTCAGAAGAAGAGAATGTCTGACTAACTTGTGTTATACCAAGATGTAAAGGTGGCATTCTAAGCTTTTATGTGTGTTCTAAATGATTCATGTATCTTTTAAAGAATTTGATCAGGATGCTTATGAATACGTGCGTTTTTATGCTCCTTTTAGGCCAATAAATCTGGTTCAAAGCTCAAATGTGCATTAGACATTCAGGCCTGTATCGGAGGAACAGAATGTCTGACTAACTTGTTTTATGCCATGATGTAAAGATGGCATTCTAAGCTTTCAGTTCAGCTTTAAATGATTAATGTATCTTTTAAAGAATTTGATTAGGATGCTTATGAATACGTGCGTTTTTATGCTGCTTTTAGGCCGATAAATCTGTTTCAGAGCTCAAAAGTGCACTGGACGTTCACGGCTATTCCGGAGAAACAAAATGTCTGACTAACTTGTGTTATACCAAGATGTAAAGGTGGCATTCTAAGCTTTTATTTCTGATTAGAATGATCTGTATATCTTTTAAAGTATTTGATTGGGACACTTATAAATACGTGCGTTTAATGCTGCTTTTTAGGCCGATAAATCTGGTTCAGAGCTCAAATGTGCATTAGACGTTCAGGCCTGTATCGGAGGAACAGAATGTCTGACTAACTTGTGTTATACCAAGATGTAAAGATGGCATTCTAAGCTTTCAGTTCAGCTTTAAATGATTAATGTATCTTTTAAAGAATTTGATTAGGATGCTTATGAATACGTGCGTTTAATGCTGCTTTTTAGGCCGATAAATCTGGTTCAGAGCTCAAATGTGCATTAGACGTTCAGGCCTATATCGGAGGAACAGAATGTCTGACTAACTTGTGTTATACAAAGATGTTAAGGGGGCATTCTAAGCTTTTATTTTTGATTAGAATGATCTGTATATCTTTTAAAGTATTTGATTGGGACGCTTATAAATACGTGCGTTTAATGCTGCTTTTTAGGCCGATAAATCTGGTTCAGAGCTCAAATGTGCATTAGACGTTCAGGCCTATATCGGAGGAACAGAATGTCTGACTAACTTGTGTTATACCAAGATGTTAAGGAGGCATTCTAAGCTTTTATTTTTGATTAGAATGATCTGTATATCTTTTAAAGTATTTGATTGGGACGCTTATAAATACGTGCGTTTAATGCTGCTTTTTAGGCCGATAAATCTGGTTCAGAGCTCAAATGTGCATTAGACGTTCAGGCCTGTATCGGAGGAACAGAATATCTAAATCCCTTGTGTTTTACCAAGATGTTAATGTGAGGTTATTGAGGTCGAACCGGCTGACGACTCATTTCGAATCGCAATGAGGTTTGCTCTGTAGCCAAGGACTAAGATCCTTGGTTTTGTCTTTCTTACACAACAGCAAAGGCCCTAAATATGACTCCAAGTTTCAGCAGTTTGTTGAGACCAACTTCTCAGTATATGATGGTTAAAAGACCCAACTTCTAGGTTTAAGTCCCTTAACTATAAAAGCCAGTGAATAAAAAGTTAACAGTGCATGATGAAGGTTACAGTACACATATGACTAAAGGTGTTCAGTAGGTTTTATGCACTACACTGTGAGAACATGGTACACCCTTATTACAGGCCTGTACAGCAGGGTCAAAGGTTAACCTTGCACTGTCTCATGAATCATACTTCAGCATTTTAACATACTGTGTATCATTGTTAAACAGACCTTTCAGAAAGAGCAGAATCAAATAATTCTACTACAATGAGCTCTTGTACAATGGTACATTTTACACACAGACTCAAAGGTCAAAGGTCAATCCTGCACTGGTAATCAGGCCTACTTCAGAAGAAGAGAATGTCTGACTAACTTGTGTTATACCAAGATGTAAAGGTGGCATTCTAAGCTTTTATGTGTGTTCTAAATGATTCATGTATCTTTTAAAGAATTTGATCAGGATGCTTATGAATACGTGCGTTTTTATGCTCCTTTTAGGCCAATAAATCTGGTTCAAAGCTCAAATGTGCATTAGACATTCAGGCCTGTATCGGAGGAACAGAATGTCTGACTAACTTGTTTTATGCCATGATGTAAAGATGGCATTCTAAGCTTTCAGTTCAGCTTTAAATGATTAATGTATCTTTTAAAGAATTTGATTAGGATGCTTATGAATACGTGCGTTTTTATGCTGCTTTTAGGCCGATAAATCTGTTTCAGAGCTCAAAAGTGCACTGGACGTTCACGGCTATTCCGGAGAAACAAAATGTCTGACTAACTTGTGTTATACCAAGATGTAAAGGTGGCATTCTAAGCTTTTATTTCTGATTAGAATGATCTGTATATCTTTTAAAGTATTTGATTGGGACACTTATAAATACGTGCGTTTAATGCTGCTTTTTAGGCCGATAAATCTGGTTCAGAGCTCAAATGTGCATTAGACGTTCAGGCCTGTATCGGAGGAACAGAATGTCTGACTAACTTGTGTTATACCAAGATGTAAAGATGGCATTCTAAGCTTTCAGTTCAGCTTTAAATGATTAATGTATCTTTTAAAGAATTTGATTAGGATGCTTATGAATACGTGCGTTTTTATGCTGCTTTTAGGCCGATAAATCTGTTTCAGAGCTCAAAAGTGCACTGGACGTTCACGGCTATTCTGGAGGAACAAAATGTCTGACTAACTTGTGTTATACCAAGATGTTAAGGGGGCATTCTAAGCTTTTATTTTTGATTAGAATGATCTGTATATCTTTTAAAGTATTTGATTGGGACGCTTATAAATACGTGCGTTTAATGCTGCTTTTTAGGCCGATAAATCTGGTTCAGAGCTCAAATGTGCATTAGACGTTCAGGCCTATATCGGAGGAACAGAATGTCTGACTAACTTGTGTTATACAAAGATCTTAAGGAGGCATTCTAAGCTTTTATTTTTGATTAGAATGATCTGTATATCTTTTAAAGTATTTGATTGGGACGCTTATAAATACGTGCGTTTAATGCTGCTTTTTAGGCCGATAAATCTGGTTCAGAGCTCAAATGTGCATTAGACGTTCAGGCCTATATCGGAGGAACAGAATGTCTGACTAACTTGTGTTATACAAAGATCTTAAGGGGGCATTCTAAGCTTTTATTTTTGATTAGAATGATCTGTATATCTTTTAAAGTATTTGATTGGGACGCTTATAAATACGTGCGTTTAATGCTGCTTTTTAGGCCGATAAATCTGGTTCAGAGCTCAAATGTGCATTAGACGTTCAGGCCTATATCGGAGGAACAGAATGTCTGACTAACTTGTGTTATACCAAGATGTTAAGGGGGCATTCTAAGCTTTTATTTTTGATTAGAATGATCTGTATATCTTTTAAAGTATTTGATTGGGACGCTTATAAATACGTGTGTTTAATGCTGCTTTTTAGGCCGATAAATCTGGTTCAGAGCTCAAATGTGCATTAGACGTTCAGGCCTGTATCGGAGGAACAGAATATCTAAATCCCTTGTGTTTTACCAAGATGTTAATGTGAGGTTATTGAGGTCGAACCGGCTGACGACTCATTTCGAATCGCAATGAGGTTTGCTCTGTAGCCAAGGACTAAGATCCTTGGTTTTGTCTTTCTTACACAACAGCAAAGGCCCTAAATATGACTCCAAGTTTCAGCAGTTTGTTGAGACCAACTTCTCAGTATATGATGGTTAAAAGACCCAACTTCTAGATTTAAGTCCCTTAACTATAAAAGCCAGTGAATAAAAAGTTAACAGTGCATGATAAAGGTTACAGTACACATATGACTAAAGGTGTTCAGTAGGTTTTATGCACTACACTGTGAGAACATGGTACACCCTTATTACAGGCCTGTACAGCAGGGTCAAAGGTTAACCTTGCACTGTCTCATGAATCATACTTCAGCATTTTAACATACTGTGTATCATTGTTAAACAGACCTTTCAGAAAGAGCAGAATCAAATAATTCTACTACAATGAGCTCTTGTACAATGGTACATTTTACACACAGACTCAAAGGTCAAAGGTCAATCCTGCACTGGTAATCAGGCCTACTTCAGAAGAAGAGAATGTCTGACTAACTTGTGTTATACCAAGATGTAAAGGTGGCATTCTAAGCTTTTATGTGTGTTCTAAATGATTCATGTATCTTTTAAAGAATTTGATCAGGATGCTTATGAATACGTGCGTTTTTATCCTGCTTTTAGGCCAATAAATCTGGTTCAAAGCTCAAATGTGCATTAGACATTCAGGCCTGTATCGGAGGAACAGAATGTCTGACTAACTTGTTTTATGCCATGATGTAAAGATGGCATTCTAAGCTTTCAGTTCAGCTTTAAATGATTAATGTATCTTTTAAAGAATTTGATTAGGATGCTTATGAATACGTGCGTTTTTATGCTGCTTTTAGGCCGATAAATCTGTTTCAGAGCTCAAAAGTGCACTGGACGTTCACGGCTATTCCGGAGAAACAAAATGTCTGACTAACTTGTGTTATACCAAGATGTAAAGGTGGCATTCTAAGCTTTTATTTCTGATTAGAATGATCTGTATATCTTTTAAAGTATTTGATTGGGACACTTATAAATACGTGCGTTTAATGCTGCTTTTTAGGCCGATAAATCTGGTTCAGAGCTCAAATGTGCATTAGACGTTCAGGCCTGTATCGGAGGAACAGAATGTCTGACTAACTTGTGTTATACCAAGATGTAAAGATGGCATTCTAAGCTTTCAGTTCTGCTTTAAATGATTAATGTATCTTTTAAAGAATTTGATTAGGATGCTTATGAATACGTGCGTTTTTATGCTGCTTTTAGGCCGATAAATCTGGTTCAGAGCTCAAATGTGCATTAGACGTTCAGGCCTATATCGGAGGAACAGAATGTCTGACTAACTTGTGTTATACCAAGATGTTAAGGAGGCATTCTAAGCTTTTATTTTTGATTAGAATGATCTGTATATCTTTTAAAGTATTTGATTGGGACGCTTATAAATACGTGCGTTTAATGCTGCTTTTTAGGCCGATAAATCTGGTTCAGAGCTCAAATGTGCATTAGACGTTCAGGCCTATATCGGAGGAACAGAATGTCTGACTAACTTGTGTTATACAAAGATCTTAAGGGGGCATTCTAAGCTTTTATTTTTGATTAGAATGATCTGTATATCTTTTAAAGTATTTGATTGGGACGCTTATAAATACGTGCGTTTAATGCTGCTTTTTAGGCCGATAAATCTGGTTCAGAGCTCAAATGTGCATTAGACGTTCAGGCCTATATCGGAGGAACAGAATGTCTGACTAACTTGTGTTATACCAAGATGTTAAGGGGGCATTCTAAGCTTTTATTTTTGATTAGAATGATCTGTATATCTTTTAAAGTATTTGATTGGGACGCTTATAAATACGTGTGTTTAATGCTGCTTTTTAGGCCGATAAATCCGGTTCAGAGCTCAAATGTGCATTAGACGTTCAGGCCTGTATCGGAGGAACAGAATATCTAAATCCCTTGTGTTTTACCAAGATGTTAATGTGAGGTTATTGAGGTCGAACCGGCTGACGACTCATTTCGAATCGCAATGAGGTTTGCTCTGTAGCCAAGGACTAAGATCCTTGGTTTTGTCTTTCTTACACAACAGCAAAGGCCCTAAATATGACTCCAAGTTTCAGCAGTTTGTTGAGACCAACTTCTCAGTATATGATGGTTAAAAGACCCAACTTCTAGATTTAAGTCCCTTAACTATAAAAGCCAGTGAATAAAAAGTTAACAGTGCATGATAAAGGTTACAGTACACATATGACTAAAGGTGTTCAGTAGGTTTTATGCACTACACTGTGAGAACATGGTACACCCTTATTACAGGCCTGTACAGCAGGGTCAAAGGTTAACCTTGCACTGTCTCATGAATCATACTTCAGCATTTTAACATACTGTGTATCATTGTTAAACAGACCTTTCAGAAAGAGCAGAATCAAATAATTCTACTACAATGAGCTCTTGTACAATGGTACATTTTACACACAGACTCAAAGGTCAAAGGTCAATCCTGCACTGGTAATCAGGCCTACTTCAGAAGAAGAGAATGTCTGACTAACTTGTGTTATACCAAGATGTAAAGGTGGCATTCTAAGCTTTTATGTGTGTTCTAAATGATTCATGTATCTTTTAAAGAATTTGATCAGGATGCTTATGAATACGTGCGTTTTTATGCTCCTTTTAGGCCAATAAATCTGGTTCAAAGCTCAAATGTGCATTAGACATTCAGGCCTGTATCGGAGGAACAGAATGTCTGACTAACTTGTGTTATACAAAGATCTTAAGGGGGCATTCTAAGCTTTTATTTTTGATTAGAATGATCTGTATATCTTTTAAAGTATTTGATTGGGACGCTTATAAATACGTGCGTTTAATGCTGCTTTTTAGGCCGATAAATCTGGTTCAGAGCTCAAATGTGCATTAGACGTTCAGGCCTATATCGGAGGAACAGAATGTCTGACTAACTTGTGTTATACCAAGATGTTAAGGAGGCATTCTAAGCTTTTATTTTTGATTAGAATGATCTGTATATCTTTTAAAGTATTTGATTGGGACGCTTATAAATACGTGCGTTTCTATGCTGCTTTTAGGCCGATAAATCTGGTTCAGAGCTCAAATGTGCATTAGACGTTCAGGCCTGTATCGGAGGAACAGAATATCTAAATCCCTTGTGTTTTACCAAGATGTTAATGTGAGGTTATTGAGGTCGAACCGGCTGACGACTCATTTTGAATCGCAATGAGGTTTGCTCTGTAGCCAAGGACTAAGATCCTTGGTTTTGTCTTTCTTGCACAACAGCAAAGGCCCTAAATATGACTCCAAGTTTCAGCAGTTTGTTGAGACCAACTTCTCAGTATATGATGGTTAAAAGACCCAACTTCTAGATTTAAGTCCCTTAACTATAAAAGCCAGTGAATAAAAAGTTAACAGTGCATGATAAAGGTTACAGTACACATATGACTAAAGGTGTTCAGTAGGTTTTATGCACTACACTGTGAGAACATGGTACACCCTTATTACAGGCCTGTACAGCAGGGTCAAAGGTTAACCTTGCACTGTCTCATGAATCATACTTCAGCATTTTAACATACTGTGTATCATTGTTAAACAGACCTTTCAGAAAGAGCAGAATCAAATAATTCTACTACAATGAGCTCTTGTACAATGGTACATTTTACACACAGACTCAAAGGTCAAAGGTCAATCCTGCACTGGTAATCAGGCCTACTTCAGAAGAAGAGAATGTCTGACTAACTTGTGTTATACCAAGATGTAAAGGTGGCATTCTAAGCTTTTATGTGTGTTCTAAATGATTCATGTATCTTTTAAAGAATTTGATCAGGATGCTTATGAATACGTGCGTTTTTATGCTCCTTTTAGGCCAATAAATCTGGTTCAAAGCTCAAATGTGCATTAGACATTCAGGCCTGTATCGGAGGAACAGAATGTCTGACTAACTTGTGTTATACAAAGATCTTAAGGGGGCATTCTAAGCTTTTATTTTTGATTAGAATGATCTGTATATCTTTTAAAGTATTTGATTGGGACGCTTATAAATACGTGCGTTTAATGCTGCTTTTTAGGCCGATAAATCTGGTTCAGAGCTCAAATGTGCATTAGACGTTCAGGCCTATATCGGAGGAACAGAATGTCTGACTAACTTGTGTTATACCAAGATGTTAAGGAGGCATTCTAAGCTTTTATTTTTGATTAGAATGATCTGTATATCTTTTAAAGTATTTGATTGGGACGCTTATAAATACGTGCGTTTCTATGCTGCTTTTAGGCCGATAAATCTGGTTCAGAGCTCAAATGTGCATTAGACGTTCAGGCCTGTATCGGAGGAACAGAATATCTAAATCCCTTGTGTTTTACCAAGATGTTAATGTGAGGTTATTGAGGTCGAACCGGCTGACGACTCATTTTGAATCGCAATGAGGTTTGCTCTGTAGCCAAGGACTAAGATCCTTGGTTTTGTCTTTCTTGCACAACAGCAAAGGCCCTAAATATGACTCCAAGTTTCAGCAGTTTGTTGAGACCAACTTCTCAGTATATGATGGTTAAAAGACCCAACTTCTAGATTTAAGTCCCTTAACTATAAAAGCCAGTGAATAAAAAGTTAACAGTGCATGATAAAGGTTACAGTACACATATGACTAAAGGTGTTCAGTAGGTTTTATGCACTACACTGTGAGAACATGGTACACCCTTATTACAGGCCTGTACAGCAGGGTCAAAGGTTAACCTTGCACTGTCTCATGAATCATACTTCAGCATTTTAACATACTGTGTATCATTGTTAAACAGACCTTTCAGAAAGAGCAGAATCAAATAATTCTACTACAATGAGCTCTTGTACAATGGTACATTTTACACACAGACTCAAAGGTCAAAGGTCAATCCTGCACTGGTAATCAGGCCTATTTCAGAAGAAGAGAATGTCTGACTAACTTGTGTTATACCAAGATGTAAAGGTGGCATTCTAAGCTTTTATGTGTGTTCTAAATGATTCATGTATCTTTTAAAGAATTTGATTAGGACGCTTATGAATACGTGCGTTTTTATGCTCCTTTTAGGCCAATAAATCTGGTTCAAAGCTCAAATGTGCATTAGACATTCAGGCCTGTATCGGAGGAACAGAATGTCTGACTAACTTGTTTCATGCCATGATGTAAAGATGGCATTCTAAGCTTTCAGTTCAGCTTTAAATGATTAATGTATCTTTTAAAGAATTTGATTAGGATGCTTATGAATACGTGCGTTTTTATGCTGCTTTTAGGCCGATAAATCTGTTTCAGAGCTCAAAAGTGCACTGGACGTTCACGGCTATTCCGGAGGAACAAAATGTCTGACTAACTTGTGTTATACCAAGATGTAAAGGTGGCATTCCAAGCTTTTATTTCTGATCAGAATGATCTGTATATCTTTTAAAGTATTTGATTGGGACACTTATAAATACGTGCGTTTAATGCTGCTTTTTAGGCCGATAAATCTGGTTCAGAGCTCAAATGTGCATTAGACGTTCAGGCCTGTATCGGAGGAACAGAATGTCTGACTAACTTGTGTTATACCAAGATGTAAAGGTGGCATTCTAAGCTTTTATTTCTGATTAGAATGATCTGTATATCTTTTAAAGTATTTGATTGGGACGCTTATAAATACGTGCGTTTAATGCTGCTTTTTAGGCCGATAAATCTGGTTCAGAGCTTAAATGTGCATTGGACGTTCAGGCCTGTATCGGAGGAACAGAATGTCTGACTAACTTGTGTTATGCCTTGATCTAAAGGTGGCATTCTAAGCGTTCATGTTAGTTCTATATGATTTATGTATCTTATAAAGTATTTGATCAGGATGCTTATGAATACGTGCGTTTCTATGCTGCTTTTAGGCCGATAAATCTGGTTCAGAGCTCAAATGTGCATTAGACGTTCAGGCCTATATCGGAGGAACAGAATGTCTGACTAACTTGTGTTATACCAAGATGTTAAGGGGGCATTCTAAGCTTTTATTTTTGATTAGAATGATCTGTATATCTTTTAAAGTATTTGATTGGGACGCTTATAAATACGTGCGTTTCTATGCTGCTTTTAGGCCGATAAATCTGGTTCAGAGCTCAAATGTGCATTAGACGTTCAGGCCTGTATCGGAGGAACAGAATATCTAAATCCCTTGTGTTTTACCAAGATGTTAATGTGAGGTTATTGAGGTCGAACCGGCTGACGACTCATTTCGAATCGCAATGAGGTTTGCTCTGTAGCCAAGGACTAAGATCCTTGGTTTTGTCTTTCTTACACAACAGCAAAGGCCCTAAATATGACTCCAAGTTTCAGCAGTTTGTTGAGACCAACTTCTCAGTATATGATGGTTAAAAGACCCAACTTCTAGATTTAAGTCCCTTAACTATAAAAGCCAGTGAATAAAAAGTTAACAGTGCATGATAAAGGTCACTGTACACGTATGACTAAAGGTGTTCAGTAGGTTTTATGCACTACACTGTGAGAACATGGTACACCCTTATTACAGGCCTGTACAGCAGGGTCAAAGGTTAACCTTGCACTGTCTCATGAATCATACTTCAGCATTTTAACATACTGTGTATCATTGTTAAACAGACCTTTCAGAAAGAGCAGAATCAAATAATTCTACTACAATGAGCTCTTGTACAATGGTACATTTTACACACAGACTCAAAGGTCAAAGGTCAATCCTGCACTGGTAATCAGGCCTATTTCAGAAGAAGAGAATGTCTGACTAACTTGTGTTATACCAAGATGTAAAGGTGGCATTCTAAGCTTTTATGTGTGTTCTAAATGATTCATGTATCTTTTAAAGTATTTGATGAGGAGGCTTATGAATACGTGCGTTTTTATGCTCCTTTTAGGCCAATAAATCTGGTTCAAAGCTCAAATGTGCATTAGACATTCAGGCCTGTATCGGAGGAACAGAATGTCTGACTAACTTGTTTTATGCCATGATGTAAAGATGGCATTCTAAGCTTTCAGTTCAGCTTTAAATGATTAATGTATCTTTTAAAGAATTTGATTAGGACGCTTATGAATACGTGCGTTTTTATCCTGCTTTTGGGCCGATAAATCTGGTTCAGAGCTCAAATGTGCATTAGACGTTCAGGCCTGTATCGGAGGAACAAAATATTCAAATCCTTGTGTTTCACCAAGATGTTAATGTGAGGTTATTGAGGTCGAGCCGGTTGATGACTCATTTCGAATCGCAATGACGTTTGCTGTGTAGCCGAGGACTAAGATCCTTGGTTTTGTCTTTCTATATATATATAACACTCCTCCATCCACCACCTGACCATGGAAACATTAATCACAGAACAAACATTTTTAGAAATGCTGCATCACATGACCATATTTTATTTTTGTCCAGTACATTTAATCCTAATTCCAAGATTACAGTATGTAAAGCATGTTTCTGATATACATGGGAAATAATCTATTACCAACTATTAAAGTAGAAAGACCGTGTGTAACGAAGAGTGTCGGGGAAAAATCAAACGCGTCACTCCGGAGTTAATGTGTTAACGACGCATGCGCGCGTGCACAGCGATGGCGGAAATAGAAACTTTTTTTTTTTTTTTTTACAAACCAATGACGTTTATTTTGCAGTCACAATGCTTACACTATATGTAGCAGACATCCAAACAATTCAACCAGCTATCTTATCACGCAGAAAGGACTCCACACATACACACACACACACACGCCAAACAGACACATTCATATCAGGTGAACCCCCCCCCAAAAAAAAAAGGAAAACGTAATTGAGTGTTGAACATAGTTAAAGAGATGAGCTAGTTCTTCACAAACAGTTAGCAGCAGCATGTTGAGAAGTAGCACAATATCGTCGCTAAAAATATTCCATTCTGGTTCTGTAAATCTATCATATTTCTGATGCACAATTTCTTTGTTGCTTTTAAAATGAAATGGAATTCTTTACAGGGGAAAAAAAAATAAAGTAAAGAGGGGTAAAGGGGTAAGGGGCAAGCTAGAGGAAAACTGGCAAGTGTGATCAGCTCTTGCTTTAACAATGCTTAGTACCAAGTTGTGTTTTATTTTTAAAGTACACAGTTGCAACCTGTAAAGGGGCACCAGTCTGTGGGGGAAAAAAAGGGTTTAGTGAGAAAACAAGTGAAGGCTGATCTAATGTATCCACACACGAGTCATCTTGAACGTTACATTTCTCAAAAGACCCTAGACACAGAGTCGGTTGGCCATACGTCCCATTTCTGTTCTTAACTCGCCTGTGTTGACTTCCCCTTGTTTGAAAATAGAAACTAGTGACAGACCGAAGCGCGCCGTGTGTGGAGAAATCCTGGAAGTGTTTACGGCGTCCGACGTCATGGATGAGAGGTGTGTTCTATATTTATGTATAAATATACGATTCATTTAGAATATATATAGAATATATGATTTAGAATATAGAATATATGATTCGTATATTTATATATATTATATTTATATATAAATATACGAATCATTTGTCTTTTAAAGATTGGCACGCTAATTAATCTGTTTCATTTGCATTGGACGTTCAGGCCTATTACGAAGGAACAGAATATCTAAATCCTTGTGTTTCACCAAGATGTTAATGTGAGGTTATTGAGGTCGAACCGGCTGACGACTCATTTCGAATCGCAATGACGTTTGCTCTGTAGCCAAGGACTAAGATCCTTGGTTTTGTCTTTCTTACACAACAGCAAAGGCCCTAAATATGACTGCTAGTTTCAACAGTCCGTTGAGACCAACTTCTCAGTATATGATGGTTAAAAGACCCAACTTCTAGGTTTAAGTCCCTTAACTATAAAAGCCAGTGAATAAAAAGTTAACAGTGTATGATGAAAGTTACAGTACATGTATGACTAAAGGTGTTCAGTAGGGATTATGCACTACACTGTAAGAACATGGCACACCCTTATTACAGGCCTGTACAGCAGGGTCAAAGGTTAACCTTTGTCTCTGTGTGTAAAATCATAAATCATCCTTCAGCATTTTAACATAGTGTATATCATTGTAAGGCAGACCTTTCAGAAAGAGCAGAATCTAATCATAATCCTACTACAATGAGCTTTTGTACAACGGTACATTTTACACACAGGGTCAAAGGTCAATCCTGCACTGGTAATCAGGCCTATTTCAGAGGAACAGAATGTCTGACTAACTTAGGTTATGCCATGATCTAAAGATGGCATTCTAAGCTTTTAGTTTAGCTTTAAATGATTAATGTATGTTTTAAAAAATTTGTTGAGGAGGCTTATGAAAACAGGCGTTTTTATGCTGCTTTTAAGCCGATGAATCTGATTCAGAGGTCAAATGTGCATTAGACGTTCAGGCCTGTATCGGAGGAACAGAATGTCTGACTAACTTGTGTTATGCCTTGATCCAAAGGTGGCCTTCTAAGCGTTTATGTTAGTTCTATATGATTTATGTTTCTTATAAAGTATTTGATCGGGATGCTTATGAATACGTGCGTTTTATGCTGCTTTAGGGCAATAAATCTGGTTCAAAGCTCAAATGTGCATTAGACGTTCAGGCCTGTATTGGTGAAACAGAATATCTAAATCCTTGTGTTTCACCAAGATGTTAATGTGAGGTTATTGAGGTCGAACCGGTTGACGACTCATTTCGAATCGCAATGACGTTTGCTCTGTAGCCAAGGACTAAGATCCTTGGTTTTGTCTTTCTTACACAACAGCAAAGGCCTTAAATATGACTCCAAGTTTCAGCAGTTTGTTGAGACCAACTTCTCAGTATATGATGGTTAAAAGACCCAACTTCTAGACTTAAGTCCCTTAACTATAAAAGCCAGTAAATAAAAAGTTAACAGTGCATGATGAAGGTCACTGTACATGTATGACTAAAGGTGTTCTGTAGTCAAGTGCTTAAGAAATATGCTTTTCACACCAAACATTTTTATTAAAATGCATTGAAAAAAAGTCCAATAATGATATTTTTTTAAATAAAAATGATTTTTTGGATGACCAACAAAATTGGTTTTCTTACATAAAACATGATAGAAAAAACAACTCGTCTGAATATATCTGTGTAATAACTTGTTCTAATGAATACGCCTGTATTAAAGAAGAAAAAATACAAACAACAAAAAAAAACTAGTGTAGCCATTTAAGCTTAGTGTCTGTACAGTATAGTAAAACATTTAACAAGAAAATGTAGTGTGACCATTTATGTGACTGTTGTGAATCAGCAAATGAATTCATATTTCTTAAATTGAAATACAACAAGCACCAAGAAAGGATCTGTTACTTTGCAGAAAACATTTGTTTAAAAATAATCAATCACATTCCATACAAACTTAAATAATTCTTTCGATTGTGTAAAGCTGCTTTGTGACAATGACAATTGTTAAAAGCTCTATACAAATAAAATTGAATTGAATTAAATATGACTCCAAGTTTCAGCAGTTCGTTGAGACCAACTTCTCAGTATATGATGGTTCAAAGACCCAACTTCTAGACTTAAGTCCCTTAACTATAAAAGCCAGTGAAAAAATGTGAATAAGAAGTTAACAAGGCATGACCAGGTTGCAATGCACATTAGCTGATGTATGTTTGGGAGCAAATATAACCACTGACAGACAAAAATCTAAGAAAGAGCACAAACACTTTTAAAAACAATAGCGTATATTAAAGTTGCTGCATTAAAAAAGCTTTTAGCTGGATCTCAGTTCCAGTGATGGATGTTAAACTAGCCATAGATCGTCAAACATCTAAAAAAAGAGCACAACTGCTATGATGGCATATGTTAAAGTTGCTGCATTAAAAAAGCTTTTAGCTGGATCTCAGTTCCAGTGATGGATGTTAAACTAGCCATAGATCGTCAGACATCTAAAAAAAGAGCACAACTGCTATGATGGCATATGTTAAAGTTGCTGCATTAAAAAAGCTTTTAGCTGGATCTCAGGAGTGGGCAGACCCTGACTCCCCATTGCCCCACAGAAACCCTTGTCCTTTCAGGGGTGAGTGTTTAAAGTGGGCCGCCAAACTTGCCAGATAGGACTCGGGTTTTATTAGGTCTTTCCTAAAGATTTTATTATTCTTACTGATGTGAATAAAAAAATGTATTTAAAAAATTGTGTGGGGTTCAAGTGATGGATGTAAAACTAGCCATAGATCGTCAGACATCTAAAAAAAGAGCACAACTGCTATGATGGCATATGTTAAAGTTGCTGCATTTAAAAAGCTTTTAGCTGGATCTCAGCAACAGAGGCAAGATGTGCGATACCTCTATTAGTACATCTACCTGCTCAAAAAACATCTGGACTATAAACCGGTGGCTCTACTCTTCCACAAGATGATGTTTGAAACTGCCCATGTTCGGTGGTGGGAACTGAACCCCTCATTTTGTTGTCTACCAACTAAAGGTCAAAATACATATGCTAATCCAGCACACACGGCGGGAAGACAACCACTTCCAGTATGTGGAGATATCAAAGTGGAATTCTATCAAAAACAGAGCAAGATGAGAAGGACTAAGATGTTTTACTTCTGGGTAAACACATTCCTTATCCCTGGATCAGTGGGGAACAGATTATTTTCCACAAACTTTAAGGTGAAGCTATATTTCACAAAAACATTGGAGGAACCATCCAACTCAGAGGACAGCCCTTCCGCATGCGTAACCAGTGACATGACAATGAACCGGATCATTATATCATTTTTCTGACTAATATTGATACCCAGGAAGGGATAGAGGCCATAAAAATATCTTAAAAAAGAATCCAAACGCATCCAGGCCTGAACAAAAGCTTTTGACTTTTAGAGGCATGATCACAATACAAGCACATGTAGGAAAGGCGTGGTAGACAGACCCTCCAGCCAATCTGAACTTTTAATTGAACGACGGAGGGAGAATCTGTCAGCGATCAGGTAAGAAAACCAGGATAACTGCATGTATTAATATCTGTATGGTGCAGGTAGTGATTACTGTAAATGTTTAAGATGTATGTAAAACTCGATGTCTGAGGAAAAACATATTGGGTCTTGCAATATGGGTCTGGGCAAGTTGGCTTTGACCATATTGGGTTTTGCATACATTCATAACAAATATTTATAATTATCCTGCTTAAATGGTTAAAGGGTCTTTTACGGACATGTTGGGTTTTTTCATACAAAGATGTTGGGTAATTTAAATGTTTTAAAGTTTAAATCACTCATGAAGGTTTTTAAAACCTATTTCTTTTAAATTAATTCAATAAATTCATTATATAAAAGTAAAATGATCCTTGGTTTTGTCTTTCTTACACAACAGCAAAGGCCCTAAATATGACTCCAAGTTTCAGCGGTTCGTTGAGACCAACTTCTCAGTATATGATGGTTAAAAGACCCAACTTCTAGACTTAAGTCCCTTAACTATAAAAGCCAGTGAATAAAAAGGTAACAATGCATGATAAAGGTTACAGTACATGTATGACCAAAGATGTTCCGTAGGGATTATGCACTACACTGTGAGAACATGGTACACTCTTATTGAAGGCCTATACAGTAGAGTCAGAGGTTAACCCTGCACCGTTTCATGAATCCTTCATTAGCATCTGCACGTAAGGGGGGTCTTTTAACATGCTTAATATCATTGTAAAGCAGAACAGATTTTTTCCTACGTTTTAAGGCTCTTTTCAGCTGTAATTTCCTTTACATTAAGTTGACTAGTGTTTAGATCTTTGCCGTTGTATGATAAAAGGTGTGCACATGCCACAGAATCAGAGGATTGCCATTAACGTCTCCTCTGCTGCAAGAGCACGGTAGTTTACTCCAGTTACAAGTATATTAGCAACAAGAATACATCTAGCACTTAATTGTATTTTCAGATGCAGCAGGTCTACATAAGCCCAGGTACAGCAAGTATCCTGGAAAATTAATCAGTAAAAATTGTGATGGAACCAATAAGGTTAAGAGGCATACATGTGAGTTACAACAGTCAGCGGTATGCAACTATTTACATATAAACTTCTGTAAGGCTTAACATTAACAGACTAGACAAGCACACCAGGAATGATCTCCCATCTTGATGAGGTTCAAGACAGCAGTTGAAGAGGGGATTAGGAGGGAGATGGATGAAACTTCAAGCTGCTCACTGAAAAACATGCATCCTCCTTCAAACTCCTGCAGGTCTGGTCAAATTAAAAACACAAAAAAAAAGACTGAAAATACATGCAACCTTCACTGTATGAAAAAAAGTATATATATATATATATATATATATATATATATATATATATATAGTACTAAGTACCTCTCATCCCTCCCCGCTGAGCGAGCTCGGCCGATCAGCTCTGTCTGGATCTCTGGCTGCGAGAGGTTACAGCATCACCAGGGAACCGAACTAGGGAGCACTTTACCACTGCACTACTCAGAGTCCAGCTAAAAGCATTTTAAATGCAGCAACTTTAATATATGCAATCATAGTAACTGCACTTTTTTTAGATGTTTGACGATCAATGGCTAGTTTTTTCTCCCAAACCTTCATGAGTTGGTTTTTCATCAGCCTCTGACCCAACACTCCTACATCCACCACCTGATCATGGAAACATTAATCACAGAAATGCTGCATCACATGACCATATTTTATTTTTGTCCAGTACATTTAATCCTAATTCCAAGATTACAGTATGTAAAGCATGTTTCTGATATACATGGGAAATAATCTATTACCAGCTATTAAAGTAGAAAGACCATGTGTAACAAAGAGTGTCGGGAAAAAATCAAACGCGTCACTCCGGAGTTAATGTGTTAATGACGCATGCGCGCGTGCACAGCGATGGCGGAAATAGAAACTATTTTTTCCTGCTTTCACAGACCATTAATTTATTCTACAACTGAACAGTCATAAATCCAAGTCTCACACTTACACTTTCCTGTAGAACTGTAGGCTGTAAAAACTGTGGGGAGTCGGTTGCATTTACACTGTTTTGCTCAGTGCATGGACTTCTGTGTAAATACACAAGTAGTGAAAGTGCATAATAATGATAATAAAAACAACAACAACGGAGCGGAAATAGAAACTAGTGACAGACCGAAGCGCGCCGTGTGTGTAGAAATCCCGGAAGTGTTTACGGCATCCGACGTCATGGATGACGTTTGAAGCCTCGCTGCGAATGGCGGAAGTGGGTCGTGTCTTGCCGCAATGTGGGTGGATTTATTATTTTTTCATTTTTTATTTTTTTAAGGTGCTCTGAATGTTATTTATGATGTATATATTCTCTTTAGTATTATAATTATATATATTTATATATATATATATATATATATATATATATATATATATATATATATATATATATATAACACTCCTACATCCACCACTTGATCATGGAAACATTAATCACAGAACAAACATTTTTAGAAATGCTGCATCACATGACCATATTTTATTTTTGTCCAGTACATTTAATTCTAATTCCAAGATTACAGTATGTAAAGCATGTTTCTGATATACATGGGAAATAATCTATTACCAACTCCGGAGTTAATGTGTTAACAACGCATGCGCGCGTGCACAGCGCTGGCGGAAATAGAAACTAATGCTGGGACGAAGCGCGCCGTGTGTGTAGAAATCCCGGAAGTGTTTACGGCGTCCGACGTCATGGATGACGTTTGAAGCCTCGCTGCGAATGGCGGAAGTGGGTCGTGTCTTGCCGCAATGTGGGTGGATTTATTTTTTTTAAGGTGCTCTGAATGTTATTTATGATGTATATATACTCTTTAGTATTATTGGTCTTTGCTGTGTTGTTTTTGTGTTCACTGTCTTGTTTTGTAGATTACATTATATATATATATATATATATATATATATATATATATAAGCCGGAGAAATCCCTGGGTAGTATGTAGTGGGTAGTATTGTTTTTGAATAAACATTCATTCATTTTCATTTGCGTTGGGACGCCTATTAATACATGATTTTGTATTATCTGCTTCACCTAGGCCTGGTTTGGAAACGGCACCATGCAGGACAGACGAGCTCTACAGAGGATGGTGCGATCAGCCGAGCGCATCATCCGCACCGAGCTCCCTGACCTGCACTCGATCTACACCAAGCAGTGCTGGACCAAGGCCAGGAAGATTGTGAAGGACCAACAATGGACTGTTCTCTCTGTTGCGATTCCGCTCCCTGAAGGCCAACACAGAGAGACTGAGAAGGAGCTTCTTCCCGCAGGCGATACGGTCTCTCAACCAGATCAATACTCAGGACTAAACAATCTCTGCATCCTTGCACATTGCACAATTCACAGTTATGGACATTTTACGGGATCTACAGTAACCTCTCTGCATTTTTGCACGATACATCGTAATGGACACTCATGCACAGTTGCACAAACCCTGGACATTCATGGCACATTTCACATTCATGCACATTTGCACTTTTGCACAGATGATGGACATTTATGGACCACGGACACACATCTACGTACACATGCACATTTGCACACTTCCTGGTCATTTCCAGTTACTGTATTTCCATCTAAATTCTTCTTTATATTTTTATCCCGTTGTATAGATGTTTTTTTTTTTTTAATCTTATATATTTTTTGAAGTGTTTTATATTTTGTTTTATTTATTTATTGTTAATTTTATGTCACGGGAGGTTGTTTAAGCATTTCAGTGCATAGCTGGCTGACGACTCATTTCGAATCGCAATGACGTTTGCTCTGTAGCCGGGGACTAAGATTCTTGGTTTTGTCTCTCCTACACAACAGCAAAGGCCCTAAATATGACTCCAAGTTTCAGCAGTTCATTGAGACCAACTTCTCAGTATATGATGTTTAAAAGACCCAACTTCTAGACTTAAGTCCCTTAACTATAAAAGCCAGTAAATAAAAAGTTAACAATGCATGACCAGGTTGCCATGCACACATTAGGCTTAAGATGTTCGGTAGGGATTATGCACTACACTGTGAGAACATGGTACACCCTTATTACAGGCCTGTACAGCAGGGTCAAAGGTTAACCTTGCACTGTCTCATGAATTATCCTTCAGCATCTGCACCTAGGGGGGTCTTTTAACATGCTGTATATCATTGTAAAGCAGAACTTTTCAGATTTTTTTTCTACTTTTTAAGGCTTATGAATTAATGTGTTTTTCAGCTGCTCTTAGGCCCATGGACCTAGTTCAGAGGTCAAATGTGCACTGTAATTTTTTAATGGCTTTTGATATTTTTAGCTTTTGTGTTTTGTTTTTAATTTTATTATCTTGTGTTTTGTTTTGTGTGGGTTTTTTTTTGTTTGTTTGTTGTAAAGACTCCATTTTGAGCTTTCATTTGAACTCTAAATGATTCATGTATCATTTAAGGGATTTGAGGGGCAGCCTGATGAATTGATGATGTTCAGCTGTTCTTGAGGCCATGGAGCTGAGGTTGAACATGCACTAGGGAATTAGGCATATTTTGGAGGAAAAGAACATCAAAATCCCCTCTGCTATAAAAAAAGATGTAAAGGTAATCTTCTAAGTGTTAATCTGAGCTCTAGTGGTTCATCCATGGTTAATATATCTTTTAAAGAATTAAATTGGCAGCCTGATGAATTAATGTTTTTCAGTTGCTCCTAGGCCCATGGATCTGAGGTTAAATGTGCATTGCATAGTCAGGCCTATGTTAAAGGAAAAGAATGTCTGAATAAATTATGCTATACCAAGATGTAAAGGTTAAATTCTAAGCTTTCATGTCTGTTCTAAATGTTTTATATATCTTTTAAGGAATTTGATTGGGATGCTTATGAACACCGTGTTTTTTATCCTGCTTTTAGGCCGATAAATCTGGTTCAGAGCTCAAATGCGCATTAGACGTTCAGGCCTGTATCGGAGGAACAGAATGTCTGACTAACTTGTGTTATGCCAAGATGTAAAGTTGGCATTTTAAGCTTTTAGTTTAGCTCTAAATGATTAATGTATCTTTTAAAGAATTTGATTAGGATGCTTATGAATACGTGCGTTTTTATCCTGCTTTTAGGCCGATAAATCTAGTTCAGAGCTCAAATGTGCATTAGACGTTCAGGCCTGTATCGGAGGAACAGAATGTCTGACTAACTTGTGTTATACCAAGATGTTAATGTGAGGTTATTGAGGTCGAGCCGGTTGACGACTCATTTCGAATCGCAATAACGTTTGCTGTGTAGCCAAGGACTAAGATCCATGGTTTTGTCTTTCTTAAACAACAGCAAAGGCCCTAAATATGACTCCAAGTTTCAGCAGTTCGTTGAGACCAACTTCTCAGTATATGATGGTTAAAAGACCCAACTTCTAGACTTAAGTCCCTTAACCATAAAAGCCAGTGAATAAAAAGTTAACAATGCATGATGAAGGTTACTGTACATGTATGACTAAAGGTGTTCAGTAGGGATTATGCACTACACTGTGAGAACATGGTACACCCTTATTACAGGCCTGTACAGCAGGGTCAAAGGTTAACCTTCCACTCTCTCATTAATCATCCTTCACCATTTTAACATACTGTATATCATTGTAAAACAGACCTTTCAGAAAGAGCAGAATCTAATCATAATTCCACTACAATGAGCTCTTGTACAACGGTACATTTTACACACAGACTCAAAGGTCAAAGGTCAATCCTGCACTGGTAATCAGGCCAATTTCAGAGGAACAGAATGTCTGACTAACTTGTGTTATACCAAGATGTAAAGGTGGCATTCTAAGCTTTTATTTGTGATCAGAATGATCTGTATATTTTTTAAAGAATTTGATTAGGACGCTTATAAATACGTGCGTTTTTATGCTGCTTTTAGGCCGATAAATCTGGTTCAAAGCTCAAATGCGCATTAGACGTTCAGGCCTGTAGCGGAGGAACAGAATGTCTGTGTAACGGTTAGCCCCTAGAGGGCGCCAAAGCGCCTGGGTTTGTTTGTTTTATTTTGGAGTTATGTTTAAGCTGGACTGCATGTCCCAGACAGCACCTCGGTCAGGTGACGTGGGAGTTCACCTGAACCGAGGTAAGGTAATTAAGTTGATTATAAAGAGCCTGACTGGAGCACAGTCAGGCGTCTAGCTTTTGTTGTCGTTATTTAGTGTATGATTTAAGTCGGTGTTTTCTTTATGTGTTGCTTTAATAATAAAAGCCGATATTGAACCGCCAGCTCGCCTCCTGCAATTATGCCACGCACACACACACGCCGACTGAAGATCCATGACAGTCTGACTAACTTGTGTTATACCAAGATGTAAAGGGGGCATTCTAAGCTTTCAGTTCAGCTTTAAATGATTAATGTATCTTTTAAAGAATTTGATTAGGATGCTTATGAATACGTGCGTTTTTATCCTGCTTTTAGGCCGATAAATCTAGTTCAGAGCTCAAATGTGCATTAGACGTTCAGGCCTGTATCGGAGGAACAGAATGTCTGACTAACTTGTGTTATACCAAGATGTAAAGGGGGCATTCTAAGCTTTTATTTGTGATCAGAATAATCTGTATATCTTTTAAAGTATTTGATTGGAATGCTTATGAACACGTGCGTTTTTATGCTGCTTTTAGGCCGATAAATCTAGTTCAGAGCTCAAATGTGCATTAGACGTTCAGGCCTGTATTGGTGGAACAGAATATCTAAATCCTTGTGTTTCACCAAGATGTTAATGTGAGGTTATTGAGGTCGAGCCGGTTGACGACTCATTTCGAATCGCAATGACGTTTGCTGTGTAGCCAAGGACTAAGATCCTTGGTTTTGTCTTTCCTACACAACAGCAAAGGCCCTAAATATGACTCCAAGTTTCAGCAGTTCGTTGAGACCAACTTCTCAGTATATGATGGTTAAAAGACCCAACTTCTAGACTTAAGTCCCTTAACTATAAAAGCCAGTGAATAAAAAGTTAACAATGCATGATGAAGGTCACTGTACATGTATGACTAAAGGTGTTCAGTAGGTTTTATGCACTACACTGTGAGAACATGGTACACCCTTATTACAGGCCTGTACAGCAGGGTCAAAGGTTAACCTTCCACTCTCTCATAAATCATACTTCAGCATTTTAACATACTGTATATCATTGTTAAACAGACCTTTTAGAAAGAGCAGAATCTAATCATAATCCTACTACAATGAGCTCTTGTACAACGGTACATTTTACACACAGACTCAAAGTTCAAAGGTCAATCCTGCACTGGTAATCAGGCCTATTTTGTAGGAACAGAATGTCTGACTAACTTGTGTTATACCAAGATGTAAAGGTGGCATTCTAAGCTTTTATTTGTGATCAGAATGATCTGTATATCTTTTAAAGAATTTGATTAGGACGCTTATAAATACGTGCGTTTTTATCCTGCTTTTAGGCCGATAAATCTGGTTCAGAGCTCAAATGTGCATTAGACGTTCAGGCCTGTATCGGAGGAACAGAATGTCTGTGTAACGGTTAGCCCCTAGAGGGCGCCAAAGCGCCTGGGTTTGTTTGTTATATTTTGGAGTTATGTTTAAGCTGGACTGCATGTCCCAGACAGCACCTCGGTCAGGTGACGTGGGAGTTCACCTGAACCGAGGTAAGGTAATTAAGTTGATTATAAAGAGCCTGACTGGAGCACAGTCAGGCGTCTAGCTTTTGTTGTCGTTATTTAGTGTATGATTTAAGTCGGTGTTTTCTTTGTGTTGCTTTAATAATAAAAGCCGATATTGAACCGCCAGCTCGCCTCCTGCAATTATGCCACGCACACACACACGCCGACTGAAGATCCATGACAGTCTGACTAACTTGTGTTATGCCAAGATGTAAAGGTGGCATTTTAAGCTTTTAGTTTAGCTCTAAATGATTAATGTATCTTTTAAAGAATTTGATTAGGACGCTTATGAATACGTGCGTTTTTATCCTGCTTTTAGGCCGATAAATCTGGTTCAGAGCTCAAATGTGCACGGGACGTTCAGGCCTATTTCGGAGGAACATAATATCTAAATCCTTGTGTTTTACCAAGATGTTAATGTGAGGTTATTGAGGTCGAACCGGCTGACGACTCATTTTGAATCGCAATGACGTTTGCTCTGTAGCCAAGGACTAAGATCCCTGGTTTTGTCTTTCTTAAACAACAGCAAAGGCCCTAAATATGATTCCAAGTTTCAGCAGTTTGTTGAGACCAACTTCTCAGTATATGATGGTTAAAAGACCCAACTTCTAGACTTAAGTCCCTTAACTATAAAAGCCAGTGAATAAAAAGTTAACAGTGCATGATGAAGGTCACTGT
This sequence comes from Clarias gariepinus, assembly GCF_024256425.1. Classification (NCBI taxonomy): domain Eukaryota; kingdom Metazoa; phylum Chordata; class Actinopteri; order Siluriformes; family Clariidae; genus Clarias; species Clarias gariepinus. Next base: position 52,095,310 of record NC_071100.1, on the reverse strand, counting down.
ACACATATGACTAAAGGTGTTCAGTAGGTTTTATGCACTACACTGTGAGAACATGGTACACCCTTATTACAGGCCTGTACAGCAGGGTCAAAGGTTAACCTTCCACTCTCTCATTAATCATCCTTCACCATTTTAACATACTGTATATCATTGTAAAACAGACCTTTCAGAAAGAGCAGAATTTAATCATAATTCCACTACAATGAGCTTTTGTGCAACGGTACATTTTACACACAGACTCAAAGGTCAAAGGTCAATCCTGCACTGGTAATCAGGCCTATTTCAGAGGAACAGAATGTCTGACTAACTTGTGTTATACCAAGATGTAAAGGTGGCATTCTAAGCTTTCATGTGTGTTCTAAATGATTCATATATCTTTTAAAGTATTTGATTGGGACGCTTATAAATACGTGTGTTTAATGCTGCCTTTAGGCCGATAAATCTGGTTCAGAGCTCAAATGTGCACTGGACGTTCAGGCCTGTATCTGAGGAACAGAATGTCTGACCAACTTGTGTTATGCCTTGATCCAAAGGTGGCATTCTAAGCGTTCATGTTAGTTCTATATGATTTATGTTTCTTATAAAGTATTTGATCGGGATGCTTATGAATACGTGCGTTTTATGCTGCTTTAGGGCAATAAATCTGGTTCAGAGCTCAAATGTGCATTAGACGTTCAGGCCTGTATCGGAGGAACAGAATGTCTGACTAACTTGTGTTATACCAAGATGTAAAGAGGGCAATCTCAGCTTTTATTTCTGATCAGAATGATCTGTATATCTTTTAAAGTATTTGATGAGGAGGCTTATGAATACGTGCGTTTTTATGCTCCTTTTAGGCCAATAAATCTGGTTCAAAGCTCAAATGTGCATTAGGCGTTCAGGCCTGTATCGGAGGAACAGAATGTCTGACTAACTTGTGTTATACAAAGATGTTAAGAGGGCATTCTAAGCTTTTATTTTTGATTAGAATGATCTGTATATCTTTTAAAGTATTTGATTGGGACGCTTATAAAGACGTGCGTTTAATGCTGCTTTTTAGGCCGATAAATCTGGTTCAGAGCTTAAATGTACATTGGACGTTCAGGCCTGTATCGGAGGAACAGAAAATCTGACTAACTTGTTTTATGCCATGATGTAAAGATGGCATTCTAAGCTTTCAGTTTAGCTTTAAATGATTAATGTATCTTTTAAAGAATTTGATGAGGAGGCTTATGAATACGTGCGTTTTAATGCTGCTTTTAGGCCAATAAATCTGTTTCAGAGCTCAAAAGTGCACTGGACATTCACGGCTATTCCGGAGGAACAAAATGTCTGACTAACTTGTGTTATGCCAAGATGTAAAGGTGGCATTTTAAGCTTTTAGTTTAGCTCTAAATGATTAATGTATCTTTTAAAGAATTTGATCAGGATGCCTATGAATACGTGCGTTTTCATCCTGCTTTTAGGCCGATAAATCTAGTTCAGAGCTCAAATGTGCATTAGACGTTCAGGCCTGTATCGGAGGAACAGAATGTCTGACTAACTTGTGTTATACCAAGATGTAAAGGGGGCATTCTAAGCTTTTATTTGTGATCAGAATGATCTGTATATCTTTTAAAGTATTTGATTGGAATGCTTATGAACACGTGCGTTTTTATGCTGATTTTAGGCCGATAAATCTGTTTTAGAGGTCAAATGTGCATTAGACGTTCAGGCCTGTATCGGAGGAACAGAATATCTAAATCCTTGTGTTTCACCAAGATGTTAATGTGAGGTTATTGAGGTCGAGCCGGTTGACGACTCATTTCGAATCGCAATGACGTTTGCTGTGTAGCCAAGGACTAAGATCCTTGGTTTTGTCTTTCTTAAACAACAGCAAAGGCCCTAAATATGACTCCAAGTTTCAGCAGTTCGTTGAGCCCAACTTCTCAGTATATGATGGTTAAAAGACCCAACTTCTAGACTTAAGTCCCTTAACTATAAAAGCCAGTGAATAAAAAGTTAACAATGCATGATGAAGGTCACTGTACACGTATGACTAAAGGTGTTCAGTAGGGATTATGCACTACACTGTGAGAACATGGTACACCCTTATTACAGGCCTGTACAGCAGGGTCAAAGGTTAACCTTCCACTCTCTTATAAATCATACTTCAGCATTTTAACATACTGTATATCATTGTTAAACAGACCTTTCAGAAAGAGCTAAATCTAATCATAATCCTACTACAATGAGCTCTTGTACAACGGTACATTTTACACACAGACTCAAAGGTCAATCCTGCACTGGTAATCAGGCCTATTTTGTAGGAACAGAATGTCTGACTAACTTGTGTTATACCAAGATGTAAAGGTGGCATTCTAAGCTTTCATGTGTGTTCTAAATGATTCATATATCTTTTAAAGTATTTGATTGGGACGCTTATAAATACGTGTGTTTAATGCTGCCTTTAGGCCGATAAATCTGGTTCAGAGCTCAAATGTGCACTGGACGTTCAGGCCTGTATCGGAGGAACAGAATGTCTGACTAACTTGTGTTATGCCAAGATGTAAAGTGGGCATTCTAAGCTTTTATTTCTGATCAGAATGATCTGTATATCTTTTAAAGTATTTGATTGGGACGCTTATAAATACGTGCGTTTAATGCTGCTTTTTAGGCCGATAAATCTGGTTCAGAGCTTAAATGTACATTGGACGTTCAGGCCTGTATCTGAGGAACAGAATGTCTGACTAACTTGTGTTATGCCTTGATCCAAAGGTGGCATTCTAAGCGTTCATGTTAGTTCTATATGATTTATGTTTCTTATAAAGTATTTGATCGGGATGCTTATGAATACGTGCGTTTTATGCTGCTTTAGGGCAATAAATCTGGTTCAGAGCTCAAATGTGCATTAGACGTTCAGGCCTGTATCGGAGGAACAGAATGTCTGACTAACTTGTGTTATACCAAGATGTAAAGAGGGCAATCTAAGCTTTTATTTCTGATCAGAATGATCTGTATATCTTTTAAAGTATTTGTTTGGGACGCTTATAAAGACGTGCGTTTAATGCTGCTTTTTAGGCCGATAAATCTGGTTCAGAGCTTAAATGTGCACTGGACGTTCAGGCCTGTATCGGAGGAACAGAATGTCTGACTAACTTGGGTTATGCCTTGATCTAAAGATGGCATTCTAAGCTTTCAGTTCAGCTTTAAATTATTAATGTATCTTTTAAAGAATTTAATTAGGATGCTTATGAATACGTGCGTTTTTATGCTCCTTTTAGGCCGATAAACCTGGTTCAAAGCTCAAATGTGCATTAGACGTTCAGGCCTGTATCGGAGGAACAGAATGTCTGACTAACTTGTGTTATGCCAAGATGTAAAGGTGGCATTTTAAGCTTTTAGTTTAGCTCTAAATGATTAATGTATCTTTTAAAGAATTTGATCAGGATGCTTATGAATACGTGCGTTTTCATCCTGCTTTTAGGCCGATAAATCTAGTTCAGAGCTTAAATGTGCATTAGACGTTCAGGCCTGTATCGGAGGAACAGAATGTCTGACTAACTTGTGTTATACCAAGATGTAAAGGGGGCATTCTAAGCTTTTATTTGTGATCAGAATGATCTGTATGTCTTTTAAAGTATTTGATTGGAATGCTTATGAACACGTGCGTTTTTATGCTGATTTTAGGCCGATAAATCTGTTTTAGAGGTCAAATGTGCATTAGACGTTCAGGCCTGTATTGGTGAAACAGAATATCTAAATCCTTGTGTTTCACCAAGATGTTAATGTGAGGTTATTGAGGTCGAGCCGGTTGACGACTCATTTCAAATCGCAATGACGTTTGCTGTGTAGCCAAGGACTAAGATCCTTGGTTTTGTCTTTCTTAAACAACAGCAAAGGCCCTAAATATGACTCCAAGTTTCAGCAGTTCGTTGAGACCAACTTCTCAGTATATGATGGTTAAAAGACCCAACTTCTAGACTTAAGTCCCTTAACTATAAAAGCCAGTGAATAAAAAGTTAACAATGCATGATGAAGGTTACTGTACATGTATGACTAAAGGTGTTCAGTAGGTTTTATGCACTACACTGTGAGAACATGGTACACTCTTATTGAAGGCCTGTACAGCAGGGTCAAAGGTTAACCTTCCACTCTCTCATTAATCATCCTTCACCATTTTAACATACTGTATATCATTGTAAAACAGACCTTTCAGAAAGAGCAGAATTTAATCATAATTCCACTACAATGAGCTTTTGTGCAACGGTACATTTTACACACAGACTCAAAGGTCAATCCTGCACTGGTAATCAGGCCTATTTTGTAGGAACTTTTAACATACTCTATGAACATTGTAAAGCATACTTCTCGAATAGAGCAGAATCCTTCATGTCATAATCCCAGTATAATGAGATCTTGTACAACAGTACATTTTACATAAAGCTATTCAAAGCCTGTAAATCTGGGTCAAAGGTCAAACATGCACTGGACGTTTGGGCCTATTTTGATGGAACAGAATGTATGACTAACTTGTGTTATACCACGATCTAAAGGTGGCACTCTGAGCTTTCATTTGAGAAAAAGTTTATTCCTTTGTTTTATGAGGCCTCTACGGTCTTTTGTTGAATAAAAATTCATATTGACACAACTGAGTTTTTGTTATTACTGATGTGTTGTAGAAAAGTATGCACTACACTCAAGTTTGGGATCACATCCTACCTCCTTGGTCATTCCTGATTCTTTCTACATTGTAAAGCCATGCCGCAGGTGTCCCAAATATGCAAAATTGTCCTTTGAACAGTTTCTGTTTAGATGTAACTGCTACCCATTAACTGTATTCGCATCATAATGGCTCTAATCCCAGGTGCTGTTAATGTGAGGTAACCCAAGATTCGGCTTCTGCCACGGATCACGGAGGTTCTCTCGTATCACATTTTGCATTTTGGGGTCCCTGGGGGGCGAATCTGCCTACTCACGCTATCGTGGTTGCTCCCGTGTCTACACTGTCCACTCGGATTGACCGGATTTCACTTTGTGAAAAAATTTGAGAGTCGGAGCACCTGAGGCCCCCACTCATTGGAGACCAGGATCTTAGTACAGCAATGTTGATAGGACCGACGTCTCAGTACGAGACCCTTCAACGTAAAATCTGGGATTTTCCCAAAGAATGGAGTTGTGACTCCAAATTTAACCAGGAGGCTCAGGGAGGCCATCGGATCCGGGATCCCGAATCCCGAGGCCGTAGCACCTTCCTGGAGCCCGTTCTCTTCAGGGGCCACGTAGGGGCCCGAAACCACCTGGACTCACCTCGGCATATGCCGCAGACCGCAGAAAACATATTATATTGCCATTATAAAGCTTTCTTTATTTTTTACGATTAAATTTTTGCATCGGGGCCCAGGGGGCCCCCGCTCAGTCGAGACCAGGATCTCAGTACAGCGATGTTAATAGGACCAACTTCTCCTTTCCAGACCCTTCAGTGTAAAAAAACCTTGGATTTGCCAAGAAAATGGTGTTGAGGCTCCAAATTTAACCTGGAGGCTCACGGAGGCCATGGCATGAAGCCTCCGGAATCTTAGACTCGTAGGCCCTTCCTGAAGCCGGTCCTCTTCAGGGGCCACGTGGGGGCCCCGAACCGAGCACGCTCGATTCGGCGTCTGCCACGGATCACGGAGGTGCTCTCGTATCGACGTCTTACAAATTTTTCATTTTGGGGTCCCTGGGGGCCGAATCTGCCTACTCACGCTAGCGTGGTTGCTCCCGTGTCTACACTGTCCACTCGGACTGACCGCATTTCACTTTGTGAAAAAATTTGAGTCGGAGCACCTGAGGCCCCAACTCATTGGAGACCAGGATCTCAGTACAGCAATGTTGATGGGACCGACGTCTCAGTACGAGACCCTTCAACGTAAAATCTGGGATTTTCCCAAAGAATGGAGTTGTGACTCCAAATTTAACCAGGAGGCTCAGGGAGGCCATCGGATCCGGAATCCCGAATCCCGAGGCCGTAGCACCTTCCTGGAGCCCGTTCTCTTCAGGGGCCACGTAGGGGCCCGAAACCACCTGGACTCACCTCGGCATATGCCACAGACCGCAGAAAACATATTATATTGCCCTTATAAAGCTTTCTTTATTTTTTACGATTAAATTTTTGCATCGGGGCCCCGGAGGCCCCCGCTCAGTCGAGACCAGGATCTCAGTACAGCGATGTTAATCGGACCAACTTTGCCTTTCCAGACCCTTCAGTGTAAAAAAACCTTGGATTTGCCAAGAAAATGGTGTTGAGGCTTCAAATTTAACCTGGAGGCTCCCGTGTCTACACTGTCCACTCGGACTGACCGGATTTCACTTTGTGAAAAAATTTGAGTGTCGGAGCACCTGGGGCCCCCAGTCATTCGAGACCAGGATCTCAGTACAGCAATGTTAATAGGACCGACTTCTCAGTAAGAGACCCTTCAATGTAAAATCTTTACATTTGGAGTTGTGACTCCAAATTTAACCAGGAGGCTCAGGGAGGCCATCGGATCCGGGATCCCGAATCCCGAGGCCGTAGCACCTTCCTGGAGCCCGTTCTCTTCAGGGGCCCCGTAGGGGCCCGAAACCACCTGGACTCATCTCGGCATCCGCCACCGACCCCAAAAAACATATTATATTGCCATTATAAAGCTTTTTTGGTCACGGGCCCCCAGGGGCCCCTGGGGTCTTCAGGGGCCACTCAGGAGACCTCAGACATGCTAGAAATCACATAAAAACAAAAAAAAATTTGGGGGCCCCCGGGGGCCTCCGGGGCCCCCGGGTAGTACCCGAGGGCCCTTGGGACCTCATAGATATACTAGATTTCGCTTTGGAGGCAATTTGGAGTTTGGGGCCCCTGGGGCCCCTGGGGGCCCCTGGGAGCCAGCGGGCACCCATGGGCTATCCATCTGGGCTATGTTCGAACCCGGGGCCAATGTTGAAAAGTAAGGGTCTAATATTGTGATCCTGGGTCTTCTAGGGCCCAACTTGTGCGACCCCACCCCACCAGGGACTCAATCTAGCGCCCCTCAATGGCCAAAAGTGTAATGGCACAAAGGGATTTAAGGACCTAGAACCTGGCCCTCTAAGTTGGCCCCGAGGCCCGACAAGTTGGCCCCGGGCATGTTGGCCCCCATTGGAAATGAATGGGCGGCGGGCCCAACATAGCGAAAGCGCTCTTTGGGGACCACTAACTCAAAAACCCAATTGACTTGGGGCCAACTTCTCCGTGTAAGTCCCTAACCCTAACCCTAACCCTAACCCTAACCCTAACCCTACATTGGTATCATAAATAGGACTTTATTAAAGTTCATTTCTTTAAATCATTATCAAATAAACAAAAAATATTTTAAAGTGATTGTATGATGGTTCAGGTTGTATTAGCATAATTGCAATACATTTAAACCTTAGTTCTATAGTCTTTAATTATACCAGTATTTTAAATAGGACTTTAAAAAGGTTTATTTATTAAAATTAAAATTTTAAATCAATAAATAAATAAACATGAATTATTTTTTCAATTGGCTATGGGACACGAGCCGAGGACTGATCCACCTACGGCTGGCCGCCATGGATGAGGGTGTATAGTAATGAAAGGCCGAAACACCCTGTGACTCTATGGTTTACTACTGATGACGTGTCTCACAATTTAGAATATCGTTGGGTTAAAGGGAACTTTAATCTTAGCTCATACCCTTAACCTTAAGTAGGATTTAATGCGTTACCTCTCCCTGAACCTAAACATAACCGTCAGTGTCTTCAGCTGCTTATTAAGAACTCTAAGCCTAAACCTTTAACCCTAAATATAACCATCAGTTTTGAACCCTAGGCCTTAACCTTAACTCTTAGCATAACCGTCAGTTTTAACCCTAAACTCTTAGAACCCTATTAGCTTTAAATCTAATGCTTTAAGTCTCAACATTAACCTTAAATGTATTTGACCTCTGACCTTTAACTTTAGGTTTTAGGTCTGCAGGGAACCGAGTCTTCCCAACCTCTCCCCAAACCTATCCTAACCCCAAAGTTCCTTGCCTTGGACCCTGTCCCGGGACCGTTACCCTTATTGTCTTCAACCCTACCTATTTTCCATAACCCTTACCTTACTCGGTGCCCATGTTTGACCTGAAAGTCACAGGCATTTACACTAACATAGGTTATTACACGGTCGTTAGCCTTCGTCGTACAATGGCCTAACTTTAACTAGAAATGACCCCGAATCTCAACCCCCAGGCCCTGATTTAAATCTTAACCCTTAAGCGGGTATCTCGGCTCATGGAGGGTCTTTACAACAATTTAGCTAAAAGCAAAGTCTTTAGCTCTTAAAATTTAAACAGGCGACACCGGTCGACCGTCATAGTGGAGGAGGCTGAAAATGAGGCCTGAGTGGCTGGCCCGTGCACAACGCTGGTTCCGGGTTCTTCCCGGGGCAGCGGATTATTTTACCCTAACCCTAACCCTAACCCTAACCCTAACCCTAACCCTAACCCTAAGATAGGCGTCTGCTGGTCCAATCTTGCTTCTTTCAGAGCGTTACAGCTCAGGCAAGAATGATAGAATATGCGTCGTAGGTTATTAGGCCTTAAAACCATTTACAATACTTGATTCAATGTATTCACTAAATAGGTCAAACATCGCTCACTAGGATATGAGGGAGATTGCAACTGTGATCCACCCTTATACAAAATGTTTTGGCTGAAACTTTGGCCCAAACCACTAATTAGAGACGTTTATTACATAATTTAACTTAAAATAGTAAATTATTACATTAGAAGCGATAAAATTCTAAATATTAGGTACACTGCGCCATAGTATATCAGACTTTGCTCTAAAAATAACTACAAAGTCTGATTCATTTATTATAAAATAGGTTAAAAATTGATAATTAGATTTATGAGGATGATTGCAACTGTGATCCATCCTTATACAAAATGTTTGGACTGCAACTGTGGCCCAAATATTAATTTAGAGACATTTATTAGATATTTTAAACTATAAGATTTTAGTTTTTTAACTTGTTGGCGTTCCATATATTAGAGATTCTTTATCCCGTTGGCGTTCCACAATCGACTGCGCCCCAAAGCATTCTGGGCAACCTAAATCTGGAGTGTATTTTAAGAAATAACTCCTAAACTACAAAAGATAGAGTCGTGCCGTTTTTTGCGACGTGATGTTTGTGACACACTGAATGTAAACAATAAACAACTGAATAATACAATAAAAATTTAAAATCTACCATCAGTGTGAAAAATAAGCCTACTAAGGACCTGGGTTGGCCTCCCACTAAGACTTAACTTGGCTGGGGATTTTACTGTCGTTTGGATAAGATTTTCCTCAGGAGAACTACCCATTAGAAGTCTTCTGACCCGATCTGGGGTCACCTGCTGGGAGCCTGAGGTTGCAACACTCTGTCCAATTGGTTCCGGAAACCTTGCGGTGCTAACACAAGGGCCATTGGCAGAGAGGTGAGTCTTGGTTATCTACCAGTCTTCACTGTATTTAGCATAGAATGAAGGTTATGACTGTATTAGAAAAAATGCTAGTTAATTTAAACCTTAGCTCTGTAGTCTTTAATTACATCAGTATTATAAATAGGACTTTAAAAAGGGTTTATTTGCTTAAATTAATATTTTAAACAAATAAGTAATATTTTAGAGTGATTGTAGGATGGTTCAGGTGGTATTAATATAATTTCAATAAATTCAAACCTTAGTTCTTTAGACTTTAATAACACCAGTATTATAAATAGGACTTTTAAAAAAGGTTTATTTAATTAATTTAAATGTTAAATCAATAAATAAGTAATACTTTAGAGTGTGTGTATCTTAGATTTACTAGGTTTTTTTCAATAAATTTAAACCTTAGCTCTATAAACTTTAATTACAACCACTATTATAAATAGGATTTTAAAAGGGTCATTTGTTTAAATCAACATTTTAAACTAATAAATGAATAAACATAAATTACTTATTTAATTGGCTATGGGACACGAGCCGGGGACTGATCCACCCACGGCGGGCCGCCATGGAGGAGGGTGTATAGTAATTGAAGGCCGAAACATCCTGTGATTCTATGGTTTACTACTGATGACGTGTCTCACAATTTAGGATATCGTTGGGTTAAAGGGAATTTTAATCTTAGCTCACACCCTTAACCTTAAATAGGATTTATTCCGTCTCTTATCCCTGAACTCAAAATATAACCGTTAGTTTTAACCTCTTAACCTAAAATTTTAAACCTAAACATAACCATTAGTTTTAACCTCTTAACCTAAAATTTTAAACCTAAACATAACCATTAGTTTTAACCTCTAAACCTAAATTTTTAAACCTAAACATAACCATTAGTTTTAAATTTAAGTTCTAGAACCCTAGATCAGCACAACCCTATGTTCTTATAACCCTAGGTGTATCTGACCTCAAACCGTTCTACGGGCACTATCCCTTAAGACTTATTTTACCCTATCTGGGGTAGGAGTGCTCGGTAATTAATTTCTCCCCAGCCTAGCCCAAAACACGATCGTTAGCCTACTTCAATCTATCAGGCGCCATATCCGTCGATCGTTTGTATGGAGAGCGCTGGAGATGAGGCCTGAGTTGCAGGCCCGTGCACCACGTGGGTCTCTGGGTTTACGCCAGAGCTACGTCTTTTTACCCTAACCCTAACCCTAACCCTAACCCTTTCGCATTTATCCTTATACCTGCTGTAACCCTAACCCTAACCTAAGTCAAAACTTAACCTTAAATGGTGCACGCCTATATCTCAGGACCTGGTGGTGCTAGAGACACCAAACCAAGTGCATTAGACTCGGCGTCCCCCAATTAGTCTATATACCCAATTTCAGCCTCCTAGGACCTACACAAACAAAGTGCACCCGGGGGTGCACTTTCGCATTTATCCTTATACCTAACCCTAACCCTAACCCTAACCCTAACCCTAACCCTAACTCTATGCCTAAACCTTTAACCCTAAATATAACCATCAGTTTTGAACCCTAGGCCTAAACCTTAACTCTTAGCATAACCGTCAGTTTTAACCCTAAACTCTTAGAACCCTATTAGCTTTAAATCTAATGCTATAAGTCTCAACATTAACCTTAAATGTATATGACCTCTGACCTTTAACTTTAGGTTTTAGGTCTGCAGGGAACCGAGTCTTCCCAACCTCTCCCCAAACCTATCCTAACCCCAAAGTTCCTTGCCTTGGACCCTGTCCCGGGACCGTTACCCTTATTGTCTTTAACCCTACCTATTTTCCATAACCCTTACCTTACTCGGTGCCCATGTTTGACCTGAAAGTCACAGGCATTTACACTAACATAGGTTATTACACGGTCGTTAGCCTTCGTCGTACAATGGCCTAACTTTAACTAGAAATGACCCCGAATCTCAACCCCCAGGCCCTGATTTAAATCTTAACCCTTAAGCGGGTATCTCGGCTCATGGAGGGTCTTTACAACAATTTAGCTAAAAGCAAAGTCTTTAGCTCTTAAAATTTAAACAGGCGACACCGGTCGACCGTCATAGTGGAGGAGGCTGAAAATGAGGCCTGAGTGGCTGGCCCGTGCACAACGCTGGTTCCGGGTTCTTCCCGGGGCAGCGGATTATTTTACCCTAACCTAACCCTAACCCGGGGTGCACTTTCGCATTTATCCTTATACCTGCTGTAGCCCTAACCCTAATCTTAACACAAAACTCAACCCTAGAGGTGCACGCCTATATCTCAGGACCTGGTGGTGCTAGAGACACCAAACCAAGTGCATTAGACTCGGCGTCCCCCAATTAGTATACACACCAAATTTCAGCTCTCTAGGACCTACACAAACAAAGTGCACCCCGGGGTGCACTTTCGCATTTATCCTTATACCTGCTGTAGCCCTAACCCTAATCTTAACACAAAACTCAACCCTAGAGGTGCACGCCTATATCTCAGGACCTGGTGGTGCTAGAGACACCAAACCAAGTGCATTAGACTCGGCGTCCCCCAATTAGTATACACACCAAATTTCAGCTCTCTAGGACCTACACAAACAAAGTGCACCCCGGGGTGCACTTTCGCATTTATCCTTATACCTGCTGTAGCCCTGCTGTAGCCCTAACCCTAATCTTAACACAAAACTCAACCATAGGGGTGCACGCCTATATCTCAGGACCTGGTGGTGCTAGAGACACCAAACCAAGTGCATTAGACTCGGCGTCCCCCAATTAGTCTATATACCCAATTTCAGCCTCCTAGGACCTACACAAACAAAGTGCACCCCGGGGTGCACTTTCGCATTTATCCTTATACCTGCTGTAGCCCTAACCCTAATCTTAACACAAAACTCAACCATAGAGGTGCACGCCTATATCTCAGGACCTGGTGGTGCTAGAGACACCAAACCAAGTGCATTAGACTCGGCGTCCCCCAATTAGTATACACACCAAATTTCAGCTCTCTAGGACCTACACAAACAAAGTGCACCCCGGGGTGCACTTTCGCATTTATCCTTATACCTGCTGTAGCCCTAACCCTAATCTTAACACAAAACTCAACCATAGAGGTGCACGCCTATATCTCAGGACCTGGTGGTGCTAGAGACACCAAACCAAGTGCATTAGACTCGGCGTCCCCCAATTAGTATACACACCAAATTTCAGCTCTCTAGGACCTACACAAACAAAGTGCACCCCGGGGTGCACTTTCGCATTTATCCTTATACCTAACCCTAACCCTAACCCTAACCCTAACCCTAACCCTAACCCTTAACCTCTCCTTTACCCCACCTTCTAACCCCTTCTTCCTCCCTAAACCCTAAAAACTTAACCCCAACTTCCCTACACCCCTAACCTTAACCTCTGACCCCTAGCCCTTCTTATCTTAACCCTAGCCTGCCTAAACCCCTTAACCTCTGACCCCTACCCTCCCTAAACCCTATAACTTAACCCCTAAAACTTACCCATAACCCTTAACCGCTAACCTCTAACCCCAACCCTAACCGGCCCGTGCCTCATGCCTGCATTTGGCTCAATTACTCAAATCTGTTCCAAAGAACCTACTATAACTGTACCTACTATATACATTTATTCCAAAATGGACTATTACAATAACTCCAACAAAAGGACACAATGGAACTTTAAAAATTATTATTTACATATTTATATTTATATACACTATATACAAATGCATATCTACTTGACATAAGTATATTCATTATTTATTTTTAATCTTCACATATCTATTTGGATACTTTAACATTCATTTTGATGTCTTTTCCTATATATTTCATATTTTTCTGTATAAAAAAACTTTTAAAAGTTGTCTAAATTTTTGATAAAAAATAAATAAATATATATATATAAAAATAAACACATATATATATAAATTCATACTCTTAAAAATTCATATTATCTTAAAATAAATACCAAAATTACATGGACAAACTTGAGAAAAAGAGAAAAGGAGTCTTAATTTTCTGATTGGCCTGGAGCTGTTTATTTTTAAATTCAATCTTCATTGAGCTCCCAGTGGCCAGTTTAAATTTTGTCCCGCCCCCAAAAAGTATATTAGGGACAGCTGAAGGAGCAGGCAGGTTAATTGCCTTACACTCACACACATGCACACAGAGAGACACACATTGCTCCTTACATTCTGCCATATCCTAGGCCTTTTTTTCTTTTGAGACAAAAATATTATCTTTTTATTTCATTACTTTAAAACCTTTTTGGTGTATTTTTTCAAATACAACCTTTTTTCTTTTAAAAAAACAGAACAAGCCTGCCTGAAGAAGGTTCCAAGAGAACCGAAACGTTGCAACGGCTTGTTCATTTTTTCATTTTTCAATTTTTTTCATTTCTACAACAAACCTATCCAAATTCTTTTTTTGTTATCATTTAAATTAGACCTAATTAAATTTATAACCATGGTTCTACTAGAGAGAGATGGTTGGACAGTGGTGACACGCAGACACAGGCGTGCCCCTCAGAGCACAGTCAGGCCTGTGCCCCGTCCAGACCACAGCAGGACACGTCATGCACAGAAAGAGAGAACCTTCTCTTATGCAGACGCAGTTAAATATGGTCGCCACACGAGGGCACCACCTACTTACCATACCAAACCTTATCAATGGTCTAGCAGACCACAATTTTTTGAACCCCAGGCCCGTCCAGGGCCTGACTAACGGGAGCAATATCTATGGGAGGGATACAGACAACTACATGATAAAAATTATTATATTAAACTAAATAAACCCATCTACCCAGACACTGTGCCCATGGTCAAGTTGATAATCCAATCATTATATACCAAAAAATATATCAACTCCAAACAAAAGTCTTATTTATTGGGGAATACAGAACCTAGGAGCAGGAGGTTCTACATGCTTCCCAAAATCCATAAAGATCCGACCAAATGGAGCAAACCACATGAAATTCCCCCAGGAAGGCCTATAGTGTCGGATTGCGGCAGCGAAACGTACTATACGGCCGAATTCCTGGACCATTATCTGAATCCCCTTTCAATTAGCCACCCTAGCTACATAAAAGACACTTATGATTTTGTCAATAAAATCAAAGGACTTAAAATTCCCCAAAGAGCCATCTTATTCACCATGGATATAGATAGTCTTTATACTAATATCGACATCCAAGAGGGAATACGGGCCATCAAAAACATATTTCAGAAAAATCCTGACACCTCCAGGCCTGACAAAGAGCTAATTGAATTATTAGAAATAAATTTAAAAAGAAATGATTTTGAATTCAATGGGGATTTTTTCCTGCAGACCAAAGGCACGGCCATGGGCAAGAAGTTTGCCCCGGCCTACGCCAACATTTTTATGGCAGAATGGGAAACTTCAGCTTTGTCCCAATGCCACAAACAGCCGCTCCACTATTTTAGATATCTAGATGATATCTGGGGTGTCTGGACTCACACAGAGGAGGAATTTGGAGAATTTGTTCATATACTCAATAACCACAATCCATCCATAAAATTAAAATCCACCATCAGTAAGGTATCTGTGGACTTTTTGGACACCACGACTTATAAAGGCCCAGATTTCAGCCTCACACAGAAACTGGACATAAAAGTTTTTTTCAAAGAAACAGACACACATGCCTTACTGCACAAAACGAGTTTCCACCCCAAACACACTTACTCCGGCCTAGTGAAATCACAACTCCTGAGATTTCACCGCATATGTACCCGAGAACAGGACTTTATAGAGGCAACACGAACCCTCTTTGCAGCACTCAGGCCCAGGGGATATAATAGGTCTTTCCTGCGTAAGAGTTTTAAATCATACCTTACCAGAAGAGACCAAGTGGAGGGTACCAGCTTGCCCCTGGTCCTCACCTACTCCTCGGCCTCTGTGAAACTCACCAGGGAGGTGAAGTCCAACTTCCTGCACATATTGGGACAAAAACAAACATTTAGGGATTATAAAGTCATTGCAGCTTTCAGGAAAAACAAAAATTTACAGGATCATTTAATTAGAGCCAAACTCAATCCTTTACACAGCAAAAAACCTAAACATCAGGGACAATATTTTGAGCAAAAAGATTACATACAAAACAAATTTACAAAGGAAGTATTCATTACTCACCAATCGGGTACAGTTCACAGCAAAAACTGTGTATACCTCATTACATGCAAAGTGTGCAGAGCCCAATATGTGGGAGAGACGGGTAACACAATCCTTATTAGAATGACACAGCACAAACACAACATCCTAAAAGATAAAGAAAATGATACTTACCTGGTCAGACACTTCCGGGAACACGGCTGGGAATCCTTCCGGGTGATGGTCCTACAAGCCAACACGCAATGGTCCATCCTGCAAAGAAAAAGAGCAGAAAAAATATGGATACAGAAATTAGGCACCACACACCCGCTAGGCCTTAATGAAAAATAAACCGAGTAGAGCCGGCGGCATTGATGGCCAGTGCACACAAGGTAGCGCGTTAACCAACCCCTTTCCCTTACCTTAACCTCTCCTTTACCCCACCTTCTAACCCCTTCTTCCTCCCTAAACCCTAAAAACTTAACCCCAACTTCCCTACACCCCTAACCTTAACCTCTGACCCCTAGCCCTTCTTATCTTAACCCTAGCCTGCCTAAACCCCTTAACCTCTGACCCCTACCCTCCCTAAACCCTATAACTTAACCCCTAAAACTTACCCATAACCCTTAACCGCTAACCTCTAACCCCAACCCTAACCGGCCCGTGCCTCATGCCTGCATTTGGCTCAATTACTCAAATCTGTTCCAAAGAACCTACTATAACTGTACCTACTATATACATTTATTCCAAAATGGACTATTACAATAACTCCAACAAAAGGACACAATGGAACTTTAAAAATTATTATTTACATATTTATATTTATATACACTATATACAAATGCATATCTACTTGACATAAGTATATTCATTATTTATTTTTAATCTTCACATATCTATTTGGATACTTTAACATTCATTTTGATGTCTTTTCCTATATATTTCATATTTTTCTGTATAAAAAAACTTTTAAAAGTTGTCTAAATTTTTGATAAAAAATAAATAAATATATATATATAAAAATAAACACATATATATATAAATTCATACTCTTAAAAATTCATATTATCTTAAAATAAATACCAAAATTACATGGACAAACTTGAGAAAAAGAGAAAAGGAGTCTTAATTTTCTGATTGGCCTGGAGCTGTTTATTTTTAAATTCAATCTTCATTGAGCTCCCAGTGGCCAGTTTAAATTTTGTCCCGCCCCCAAAAAGTATATTAGGGACAGCTGAAGGAGCAGGCAGGTTAATTGCCTTACACTCACACACATGCACACAGAGAGACACACATTGCTCCTTACATTCTGCCATATCCTAGGCCTTTTTTTCTTTTGAGACAAAAATATTATCTTTTTATTTCATTACTTTAAAACCTTTTTGGTGTATTTTTTCAAATACAACCTTTTTTCTTTTAAAAAAACAGAACAAGCCTGCCTGAAGAAGGTTCCAAGAGAACCGAAACGTTGCAACGGCTTGTTCATTTTTTCATTTTTCAATTTTTTTCATTTCTACAACAAACCTATCCAAATTCTTTTTTTGTTATCATTTAAATTAGACCTAATTAAATTTATAACCATGGTTCTACTAGAGAGAGATGGTTGGACAGTGGTGACACGCAGACACAGGCGTGCCCCTCAGAGCACAGTCAGGCCTGTGCCCCGTCCAGACCACAGCAGGACACGTCATGCACAGAAAGAGAGAACCTTCTCTTATGCAGACGCAGTTAAATATGGTCGCCACACGAGGGCACCACCTACTTACCATACCAAACCTTATCAATGGTCTAGCAGACCACAATTTTTTGAACCCCAGGCCCGTCCAGGGCCTGACTCATTCAGGACCAGACCAAAGACCTTTGCAAGAGCACCACGGCACACAGTGCAGAGCCAAACACGTAGAGTGCACCCAAATCTGCAAAGGAGAAACAACAACAACACACAGCAAAAACAGGACACACAGCCCAAACACGTGGATGACCCCAATTTCATCCCCATAACTTCAACCCTGCACAAAATCATTAAAATAATACACCATAAAACCAATGTCAACCAGGAACAGCCGCCTGCTATAAACAACATACAAAAACATTTAGCAGAAGTCATCAAACCGGCTTTATCAAATCCCACAACACAGGCCCTGATCGAGGGCAATGCTAAAAACTGGGGCTATACTACCATGCTAATTCTCAGGGACCACTATGAAGAGACATTGGCAGTAGAAATAGCCAAACTGCAGAATTTTTCTCCTGAAAACTGGGATGAGTGTTTCGACACTGCTATCTTGTGGGCAAAACGATATATTGGCAGGAGGCTGAAAGATAAAACAATATATGAGGCCCACACACTGATACAGGAGAAATGGCAGGCCCGTCCACCTGCTGACACTCCAGGTGAGGCGGAGGAGGAGGATGAGGCCCATGATGTCCCATTCACTCCTCCTTTCCCAGTAAATACAGCGGCTCAGAATATCATAGTACAGGCAGTTGTACATGCTGAGGCGGATATACCAGCACTCCCCGAAATCTCCTCCCAACCAAATACCCAAACTACAGCCACAATGACAGATCAATTCACAGATTGGTCCCCTACCATATCCCCAATCAGAAAGGAAGAGTCAGACAGTAACCTGATTAGTGCCCTGGATCTTCCTGCCTCACCAAGGGAACAACGCACACCTCGCCGGCGTCCCAACCCCTGTGTCAGACCAGAACCAGACCTCATTTTAATTGAAGAACAACAGGAGGGCACACAGAACAATTTTAATAGTTCACTAAGGGTTACCCTAAGCCCCAACAAAGTGACTAGTCTCAGGACAGCCACACAGGCCCGCCTGAGTGTCGCACAGGGCACATCTTCTATAGTACAGTGTAGCCCTGGCGAGAGTATGCCAAATAGACACATAAACACAAACAGGAAAATGATTGATTGGAGACTCACGGTCCAGAAGAAGTGGCTGGTTATCGGTGATTCCAATCTCTCAAGAATTCCACCTTTCAAGATCACTGACCTCCAGGTGGAGAGCTATCCAGGGGCCACGTTCAGGCATATGGAGGCCGTGATTAATAAAACCCCGGTCTCCACTGACGTGGAGCATGTAGTATTATCACTGGGCATCAACGGCCGGACACAAAGTGCCAAAGACACGGCCATAAAACAGATGCAGGCAGCGTTAAGAGCAGCTAAAGAGACGTTCCCTCTGGCACAGATTTGGGTTCCAGAAGTGAACTTCTCGGACACTCTCCCAACAAAGGAGCAGGAACAATTAAGCATCCTTAATTCTTACATCTCTGCCAACCTTAAACACATCCCGGCCCTGTCCAGTTCAGAGTTTAACACTGAAAGTGATAACATACACTGGACAGGCGACACTGCCAGAAACATGCTACAACATTGGCTTAAATATTTAAATTAATCCTCCCCACAAGCCTGCAAGTACAGGAGGGGAACCGCAATGTTGTAATCCTATCTAAAAAATTTCATATAACTCCAGCACAACTTAGTCTGCTCAGCAGGGGTCTGACATTTATCCCATCGGATGGCATCACCACCAAACACCATAAGATGCAAACCAGGTATGATCTACAACAGTACCATAGGAGACTTAAATTAGCAACCTATTTTCAAAAAGAGACAGATTCAGATCCCCCGCCATTCACACCCAAATCAGACTGGATGCCACCATTTGACAAATTACCCACAGAATTACACACACTAATTGAAAAAGACTTAAAATACTTCACAAGATACTTTAGACCGTCTCCAGAAGCACCTAACCTCACTCCGGAGGAAACTAAGGCGCTGAAGGAGTTAAGAGACAATAAACAGATTGTCATTAAACCAGCAGACAAAGGCAGTGCAATAATAATATTTGATCGGGAGCAATATCTATGGGAGGGATACAGACAACTACATGATAAAAATTATTATATTAAACTAAATAAACCCATCTACCCAGACACTGTGCCCATGGTCAAGTTGATAATCCAATCATTATATACCAAAAAATATATCAACTCCAAACAAAAGTCTTATTTATTGGGGAATACAGAACCTAGGAGCAGGAGGTTCTACATGCTTCCCAAAATCCATAAAGATCCGACCAAATGGAGCAAACCACATGAAATTCCCCCAGGAAGGCCTATAGTGTCGGATTGCGGCAGCGAAACGTACTATACGGCCGAATTCCTGGACCATTATCTGAATCCCCTTTCAATTAGCCACCCTAGCTACATAAAAGACACTTATGATTTTGTCAATAAAATCAAAGGACTTAAAATTCCCCAAAGAGCCATCTTATTCACCATGGATATAGATAGTCTTTATACTAATATCGACATCCAAGAGGGAATACGGGCCATCAAAAACATATTTCAGAAAAATCCTGACACCTCCAGGCCTGACAAAGAGCTAATTGAATTATTAGAAATAAATTTAAAAAGAAATGATTTTGAATTCAATGGGGATTTTTTCCTGCAGACCAAAGGCACGGCCATGGGCAAGAAGTTTGCCCCGGCCTACGCCAACATTTTTATGGCAGAATGGGAAACTTCAGCTTTGTCCCAATGCCACAAACAGCCGCTCCACTATTTTAGATATCTAGATGATATCTGGGGTGTCTGGACTCACACAGAGGAGGAATTTGGAGAATTTGTTCATATACTCAATAACCACAATCCATCCATAAAATTAAAATCCACCATCAGTAAGGTATCTGTGGACTTTTTGGACACCACGACTTATAAAGGCCCAGATTTCAGCCTCACACAGAAACTGGACATAAAAGTTTTTTTCAAAGAAACAGACACACATGCCTTACTGCACAAAACGAGTTTCCACCCCAAACACACTTACTCCGGCCTAGTGAAATCACAACTCCTGAGATTTCACCGCATATGTACCCGAGAACAGGACTTTATAGAGGCAACACGAACCCTCTTTGCAGCACTCAGGCCCAGGGGATATAATAGGTCTTTCCTGCGTAAGAGTTTTAAATCATACCTTACCAGAAGAGACCAAGTGGAGGGTACCAGCTTGCCCCTGGTCCTCACCTACTCCTCGGCCTCTGTGAAACTCACCAGGGAGGTGAAGTCCAACTTCCTGCACATATTGGGACAAAAACAAACATTTAGGGATTATAAAGTCATTGCAGCTTTCAGGAAAAACAAAAATTTACAGGATCATTTAATTAGAGCCAAACTCAATCCTTTACACAGCAAAAAACCTAAACATCAGGGACAATATTTTGAGCAAAAAGATTACATACAAAACAAATTTACAAAGGAAGTATTCATTACTCACCAATCGGGTACAGTTCACAGCAAAAACTGTGTATACCTCATTACATGCAAAGTGTGCAGAGCCCAATATGTGGGAGAGACGGGTAACACAATCCTTATTAGAATGACACAGCACAAACACAACATCCTAAAAGATAAAGAAAATGATACTTACCTGGTCAGACACTTCCGGGAACACGGCTGGGAATCCTTCCGGGTGATGGTCCTACAAGCCAACACGCAATGGTCCATCCTGCAAAGAAAAAGAGCAGAAAAAATATGGATACAGAAATTAGGCACCACACACCCGCTAGGCCTTAATGAAAAATAAACCGAGTAGAGCCGGCGGCATTGATGGCCAGTGCACACAAGGTAGCGCGTTAACCAACCCCTTTCCCTTACCTTAACCTCTCCTTTACCCCACCTTCTAACCCCTTCTTCCTCCCTAAACCCTAAAAACTTAACCCCAACTTCCCTACACCCCTAACCTTAACCTCTGACCCCTAGCCCTTCTTATCTTAACCCTAGCCTGCCTAAACCCCTTAACCTCTGACCCCTACCCTCCCTAAACCCTATAACTTAACCCCTAAAACTTACCCATAACCCTTAACCGCTAACCTCTAACCCCAACCCTAACCGGCCCGTGCCTCATGCCTGCATTTGGCTCAATTACTCAAATCTGTTCCAAAGAACCTACTATAACTGTACCTACTATATACATTTATTCCAAAATGGACTATTACAATAACTCCAACAAAAGGACACAATGGAACTTTAAAAATTATTATTTACATATTTATATTTATATACACTATATACAAATGCATATCTACTTGACATAAGTATATTCATTATTTATTTTTAATCTTCACATATCTATTTGGATACTTTAACATTCATTTTGATGTCTTTTCCTATATATTTCATATTTTTCTGTATAAAAAAACTTTTAAAAGTTGTCTAAATTTTTGATAAAAAATAAATAAATATATATATATAAAAATAAACACATATATATATAAATTCATACTCTTAAAAATTCATATTATCTTAAAATAAATACCAAAATTACATGGACAAACTTGAGAAAAAGAGAAAAGGAGTCTTAATTTTCTGATTGGCCTGGAGCTGTTTATTTTTAAATTCAATCTTCATTGAGCTCCCAGTGGCCAGTTTAAATTTTGTCCCGCCCCCAAAAAGTATATTAGGGACAGCTGAAGGAGCAGGCAGGTTAATTGCCTTACACTCACACACATGCACACAGAGAGACACACATTGCTCCTTACATTCTGCCATATCCTAGGCCTTTTTTTCTTTTGAGACAAAAATATTATCTTTTTATTTCATTACTTTAAAACCTTTTTGGTGTATTTTTTCAAATACAACCTTTTTTCTTTTAAAAAAACAGAACAAGCCTGCCTGAAGAAGGTTCCAAGAGAACCGAAACGTTGCAACGGCTTGTTCATTTTTTCATTTTTCAATTTTTTTCATTTTTACAACAAACCTATCCAAATTCTTTTTTTGTTATTATTTAAATTAGACCTAATTAAATTTATAACCATGGTTCTACTAGAGAGAGATGGTTGGACAGTGGTGACACGCAGACACAGGCGTGCCCCTCAGAGCACAGTCAGGCCTGTGCCCCGTCCAGACCACAGCAGGACACGTCATGCACAGAAAGAGAGAACCTTCTCTTATGCAGACGCAGTTAAATATGGTCGCCACACGAGGGCACCACCTACTTACCATACCAAACCTTATCAATGGTCTAGCAGACCACAATTTTTTGAACCCCAGGCCCGTCCAGGGCCTGACTCATTCAGGACCAGACCAAAGACCTTTGCAAGAGCACCACGGCACACAGTGCAGAGCCAAACACGTAGAGTGCACCCAAATCTGCAAAGGAGAAACAACAACAACACACAGCAAAAACAGGACACACAGCCCAAACACGTGGATGACCCCAATTTCATCCCCATAACTTCAACCCTGCACAAAATCATTAAAATAATACACCATAAAACCAATGTCAACCAGGAACAGCCGCCTGCTATAAACAACATACAAAAACATTTAGCAGAAGTCATCAAACCGGCTTTATCAAATCCCACAACACAGGCCCTGATCGAGGGCAATGCTAAAAACTGGGGCTATACTACCATGCTAATTCTCAGGGACCACTATGAAGAGACATTGGCAGTAGAAATAGCCAAACTGCAGAATTTTTCTCCTGAAAACTGGGATGAGTGTTTCGACACTGCTATCTTGTGGGCAAAACGATATATTGGCAGGAGGCTGAAAGATAAAACAATATATGAGGCCCACACACTGATACAGGAGAAATGGCAGGCCCGTCCACCTGCTGACACTCCAGGTGAGGCGGAGGAGGAGGATGAGGCCCATGATGTCCCATTCACTCCTCCTTTCCCAGTAAATACAGCGGCTCAGAATATCATAGTACAGGCAGTTGTACATGCTGAGGCGGATATACCAGCACTCCCCGAAATCTCCTCCCAACCAAATACCCAAACTACAGCCACAATGACAGATCAATTCACAGATTGGTCCCCTACCATATCCCCAATCAGAAAGGAAGAGTCAGACAGTAACCTGATTAGTGCCCTGGATCTTCCTGCCTCACCAAGGGAACAACGCACACCTCGCCGGCGTCCCAACCCCTGTGTCAGACCAGAACCAGACCTCATTTTAATTGAAGAACAACAGGAGGGCACACAGAACAATTTTAATAGTTCACTAAGGGTTACCCTAAGCCCCAACAAAGTGACTAGTCTCAGGACAGCCACACAGGCCCGCCTGAGTGTCGCACAGGGCACATCTTCTATAGTACAGTGTAGCCCTGGCGAGAGTATGCCAAATAGACACATAAACACAAACAGGAAAATGATTGATTGGAGACTCACGGTCCAGAAGAAGTGGCTGGTTATCGGTGATTCCAATCTCTCAAGAATTCCACCTTTCAAGATCACTGACCTCCAGGTGGAGAGCTATCCAGGGGCCACGTTCAGGCATATGGAGGCCGTGATTAATAAAACCCCGGTCTCCACTGACGTGGAGCATGTAGTATTATCACTGGGCATCAACGGCCGGACACAAAGTGCCAAAGACACGGCCATAAAACAGATGCAGGCAGCGTTAAGAGCAGCTAAAGAGACGTTCCCTCTGGCACAGATTTGGGTTCCAGAAGTGAACTTCTCGGACACTCTCCCAACAAAGGAGCAGGAACAATTAAGCATCCTTAATTCTTACATCTCTGCCAACCTTAAACACATCCCGGCCCTGTCCAGTTCAGAGTTTAACACTGAAAGTGATAACATACACTGGACAGGCGACACTGCCAGAAACATGCTACAACATTGGCTTAAATATTTAAATTAATCCTCCCCACAAGCCTGCAAGTACAGGAGGGGAACCGCAATGTTGTAATCCTATCTAAAAAATTTCATATAACTCCAGCACAACTTAGTCTGCTCAGCAGGGGTCTGACATTTATCCCATCGGATGGCATCACCACCAAACACCATAAGATGCAAACCAGGTATGATCTACAACAGTACCATAGGAGACTTAAATTAGCAACCTATTTTCAAAAAGAGACAGATTCAGATCCCCCGCCATTCACACCCAAATCAGACTGGATGCCACCATTTGACAAATTACCCACAGAATTACACACACTAATTGAAAAAGACTTAAAATACTTCACAAGATACTTTAGACCGTCTCCAGAAGCACCTAACCTCACTCCGGAGGAAACTAAGGCGCTGAAGGAGTTAAGAGACAATAAACAGATTGTCATTAAACCAGCAGACAAAGGCAGTGCAATAATAATATTTGATCGGGAGCAATATCTATGGGAGGGATACAGACAACTACATGATAAAAATTATTATATTAAACTAAATAAACCCATCTACCCAGACACTGTGCCCATGGTCAAGTTGATAATCCAATCATTATATACCAAAAAATATATCAACTCCAAACAAAAGTCTTATTTATTGGGGAATACAGAACCTAGGAGCAGGAGGTTCTACATGCTTCCCAAAATCCATAAAGATCCGACCAAATGGAGCAAACCACATGAAATTCCCCCAGGAAGGCCTATAGTGTCGGATTGCGGCAGCGAAACGTACTATACGGCCGAATTCCTGGACCATTATCTGAATCCCCTTTCAATTAGCCACCCTAGCTACATAAAAGACACTTATGATTTTGTCAATAAAATCAAAGGACTTAAAATTCCCCAAAGAGCCATCTTATTCACCATGGATATAGATAGTCTTTATACTAATATCGACATCCAAGAGGGAATACGGGCCATCAAAAACATATTTCAGAAAAATCCTGACACCTCCAGGCCTGACAAAGAGCTAATTGAATTATTAGAAATAAATTTAAAAAGAAATGATTTTGAATTCAATGGGGATTTTTTCCTGCAGACCAAAGGCACGGCCATGGGCAAGAAGTTTGCCCCGGCCTACGCCAACATTTTTATGGCAGAATGGGAAACTTCAGCTTTGTCCCAATGCCACAAACAGCCGCTCCACTATTTTAGATATCTAGATGATATCTGGGGTGTCTGGACTCACACAGAGGAGGAATTTGGAGAATTTGTTCATATACTCAATAACCACAATCCATCCATAAAATTAAAATCCACCATCAGTAAGGTATCTGTGGACTTTTTGGACACCACGACTTATAAAGGCCCAGATTTCAGCCTCACACAGAAACTGGACATAAAAGTTTTTTTCAAAGAAACAGACACACATGCCTTACTGCACAAAACGAGTTTCCACCCCAAACACACTTACTCCGGCCTAGTGAAATCACAACTCCTGAGATTTCACCGCATATGTACCCGAGAACAGGACTTTATAGAGGCAACACGAACCCTCTTTGCAGCACTCAGGCCCAGGGGATATAATAGGTCTTTCCTGCGTAAGAGTTTTAAATCATACCTTACCAGAAGAGACCAAGTGGAGGGTACCAGCTTGCCCCTGGTCCTCACCTACTCCTCGGCCTCTGTGAAACTCACCAGGGAGGTGAAGTCCAACTTCCTGCACATATTGGGACAAAAACAAACATTTAGGGATTATAAAGTCATTGCAGCTTTCAGGAAAAACAAAAATTTACAGGATCATTTAATTAGAGCCAAACTCAATCCTTTACACAGCAAAAAACCTAAACATCAGGGACAATATTTTGAGCAAAAAGATTACATACAAAACAAATTTACAAAGGAAGTATTCATTACTCACCAATCGGGTACAGTTCACAGCAAAAACTGTGTATACCTCATTACATGCAAAGTGTGCAGAGCCCAATATGTGGGAGAGACGGGTAACACAATCCTTATTAGAATGACACAGCACAAACACAACATCCTAAAAGATAAAGAAAATGATACTTACCTGGTCAGACACTTCCGGGAACACGGCTGGGAATCCTTCCGGGTGATGGTCCTACAAGCCAACACGCAATGGTCCATCCTGCAAAGAAAAAGAGCAGAAAAAATATGGATACAGAAATTAGGCACCACACACCCGCTAGGCCTTAATGAAAAATAAACCGAGTAGAGCCGGCGGCATTGATGGCCAGTGCACACAAGGTAGCGCGTTAACCAACCCCTTTCCCTTACCTTAACCTCTCCTTTACCCCACCTTCTAACCCCTTCTTCCTCCCTAAACCCTAAAAACTTAACCCCAACTTCCCTACACCCCTAACCTTAACCTCTGACCCCTAGCCCTTCTTATCTTAACCCTAGCCTGCCTAAACCCCTTAACCTCTGACCCCTACCCTCCCTAAACCCTATAACTTAACCCCTAAAACTTACCCATAACCCTTAACCGCTAACCTCTAACCCCAACCCTAACCGGCCCGTGCCTCATGCCTGCATTTGGCTCAATTACTCAAATCTGTTCCAAAGAACCTACTATAACTGTACCTACTATATACATTTATTCCAAAATGGACTATTACAATAACTCCAACAAAAGGACACAATGGAACTTTAAAAATTATTATTTACATATTTATATTTATATACACTATATACAAATGCATATCTACTTGACATAAGTATATTCATTATTTATTTTTAATCTTCACATATCTATTTGGATACTTTAACATTCATTTTGATGTCTTTTCCTATATATTTCATATTTTTCTGTATAAAAAAACTTTTAAAAGTTGTCTAAATTTTTGATAAAAAATAAATAAATATATATATATAAAAATAAACACATATATATATAAATTCATACTCTTAAAAATTCATATTATCTTAAAATAAATACCAAAATTACATGGACAAACTTGAGAAAAAGAGAAAAGGAGTCTTAATTTTCTGATTGGCCTGGAGCTGTTTATTTTTAAATTCAATCTTCATTGAGCTCCCAGTGGCCAGTTTAAATTTTGTCCCGCCCCCAAAAAGTATATTAGGGACAGCTGAAGGAGCAGGCAGGTTAATTGCCTTACACTCACACACATGCACACAGAGAGACACACATTGCTCCTTACATTCTGCCATATCCTAGGCCTTTTTTTCTTTTGAGACAAAAATATTATCTTTTTATTTCATTACTTTAAAACCTTTTTGGTGTATTTTTTCAAATACAACCTTTTTTCTTTTAAAAAAACAGAACAAGCCTGCCTGAAGAAGGTTCCAAGAGAACCGAAACGTTGCAACGGCTTGTTCATTTTTTCATTTTTCAATTTTTTTCATTTCTACAACAAACCTATCCAAATTCTTTTTTTGTTATCATTTAAATTAGACCTAATTAAATTTATAACCATGGTTCTACTAGAGAGAGATGGTTGGACAGTGGTGACACGCAGACACAGGCGTGCCCCTCAGAGCACAGTCAGGCCTGTGCCCCGTCCAGACCACAGCAGGACACGTCATGCACAGAAAGAGAGAACCTTCTCTTATGCAGACGCAGTTAAATATGGTCGCCACACGAGGGCACCACCTACTTACCATACCAAACCTTATCAATGGTCTAGCAGACCACAATTTTTTGAACCCCAGGCCCGTCCAGGGCCTGACTCATTCAGGACCAGACCAAAGACCTTTGCAAGAGCACCACGGCACACAGTGCAGAGCCAAACACGTAGAGTGCACCCAAATCTGCAAAGGAGAAACAACAACAACACACAGCAAAAACAGGACACACAGCCCAAACACGTGGATGACCCCAATTTCATCCCCATAACTTCAACCCTGCACAAAATCATTAAAATAATACACCATAAAACCAATGTCAACCAGGAACAGCCGCCTGCTATAAACAACATACAAAAACATTTAGCAGAAGTCATCAAACCGGCTTTATCAAATCCCACAACACAGGCCCTGATCGAGGGCAATGCTAAAAACTGGGGCTATACTACCATGCTAATTCTCAGGGACCACTATGAAGAGACATTGGCAGTAGAAATAGCCAAACTGCAGAATTTTTCTCCTGAAAACTGGGATGAGTGTTTCGACACTGCTATCTTGTGGGCAAAACGATATATTGGCAGGAGGCTGAAAGATAAAACAATATATGAGGCCCACACACTGATACAGGAGAAATGGCAGGCCCGTCCACCTGCTGACACTCCAGGTGAGGCGGAGGAGGAGGATGAGGCCCATGATGTCCCATTCACTCCTCCTTTCCCAGTAAATACAGCGGCTCAGAATATCATAGTACAGGCAGTTGTACATGCTGAGGCGGATATACCAGCACTCCCCGAAATCTCCTCCCAACCAAATACCCAAACTACAGCCACAATGACAGATCAATTCACAGATTGGTCCCCTACCATATCCCCAATCAGAAAGGAAGAGTCAGACAGTAACCTGATTAGTGCCCTGGATCTTCCTGCCTCACCAAGGGAACAACGCACACCTCGCCGGCGTCCCAACCCCTGTGTCAGACCAGAACCAGACCTCATTTTAATTGAAGAACAACAGGAGGGCACACAGAACAATTTTAATAGTTCACTAAGGGTTACCCTAAGCCCCAACAAAGTGACTAGTCTCAGGACAGCCACACAGGCCCGCCTGAGTGTCGCACAGGGCACATCTTCTATAGTACAGTGTAGCCCTGGCGAGAGTATGCCAAATAGACACATAAACACAAACAGGAAAATGATTGATTGGAGACTCACGGTCCAGAAGAAGTGGCTGGTTATCGGTGATTCCAATCTCTCAAGAATTCCACCTTTCAAGATCACTGACCTCCAGGTGGAGAGCTATCCAGGGGCCACGTTCAGGCATATGGAGGCCGTGATTAATAAAACCCCGGTCTCCACTGACGTGGAGCATGTAGTATTATCACTGGGCATCAACGGCCGGACACAAAGTGCCAAAGACACGGCCATAAAACAGATGCAGGCAGCGTTAAGAGCAGCTAAAGAGACGTTCCCTCTGGCACAGATTTGGGTTCCAGAAGTGAACTTCTCGGACACTCTCCCAACAAAGGAGCAGGAACAATTAAGCATCCTTAATTCTTACATCTCTGCCAACCTTAAACACATCCCGGCCCTGTCCAGTTCAGAGTTTAACACTGAAAGTGATAACATACACTGGACAGGCGACACTGCCAGAAACATGCTACAACATTGGCTTAAATATTTAAATTAATCCTCCCCACAAGCCTGCAAGTACAGGAGGGGAACCGCAATGTTGTAATCCTATCTAAAAAATTTCATATAACTCCAGCACAACTTAGTCTGCTCAGCAGGGGTCTGACATTTATCCCATCGGATGGCATCACCACCAAACACCATAAGATGCAAACCAGGTATGATCTACAACAGTACCATAGGAGACTTAAATTAGCAACCTATTTTCAAAAAGAGACAGATTCAGATCCCCCGCCATTCACACCCAAATCAGACTGGATGCCACCATTTGACAAATTACCCACAGAATTACACACACTAATTGAAAAAGACTTAAAATACTTCACAAGATACTTTAGACCGTCTCCAGAAGCACCTAACCTCACTCCGGAGGAAACTAAGGCGCTGAAGGAGTTAAGAGACAATAAACAGATTGTCATTAAACCAGCAGACAAAGGCAGTGCAATAATAATATTTGATCGGGAGCAATATCTATGGGAGGGATACAGACAACTACATGATAAAAATTATTATATTAAACTAAATAAACCCATCTACCCAGACACTGTGCCCATGGTCAAGTTGATAATCCAATCATTATATACCAAAAAATATATCAACTCCAAACAAAAGTCTTATTTATTGGGGAATACAGAACCTAGGAGCAGGAGGTTCTACATGCTTCCCAAAATCCATAAAGATCCGACCAAATGGAGCAAACCACATGAAATTCCCCCAGGAAGGCCTATAGTGTCGGATTGCGGCAGCGAAACGTACTATACGGCCGAATTCCTGGACCATTATCTGAATCCCCTTTCAATTAGCCACCCTAGCTACATAAAAGACACTTATGATTTTGTCAATAAAATCAAAGGACTTAAAATTCCCCAAAGAGCCATCTTATTCACCATGGATATAGATAGTCTTTATACTAATATCGACATCCAAGAGGGAATACGGGCCATCAAAAACATATTTCAGAAAAATCCTGACACCTCCAGGCCTGACAAAGAGCTAATTGAATTATTAGAAATAAATTTAAAAAGAAATGATTTTGAATTCAATGGGGATTTTTTCCTGCAGACCAAAGGCACGGCCATGGGCAAGAAGTTTGCCCCGGCCTACGCCAACATTTTTATGGCAGAATGGGAAACTTCAGCTTTGTCCCAATGCCACAAACAGCCGCTCCACTATTTTAGATATCTAGATGATATCTGGGGTGTCTGGACTCACACAGAGGAGGAATTTGGAGAATTTGTTCATATACTCAATAACCACAATCCATCCATAAAATTAAAATCCACCATCAGTAAGGTATCTGTGGACTTTTTGGACACCACGACTTATAAAGGCCCAGATTTCAGCCTCACACAGAAACTGGACATAAAAGTTTTTTTCAAAGAAACAGACACACATGCCTTACTGCACAAAACGAGTTTCCACCCCAAACACACTTACTCCGGCCTAGTGAAATCACAACTCCTGAGATTTCACCGCATATGTACCCGAGAACAGGACTTTATAGAGGCAACACGAACCCTCTTTGCAGCACTCAGGCCCAGGGGATATAATAGGTCTTTCCTGCGTAAGAGTTTTAAATCATACCTTACCAGAAGAGACCAAGTGGAGGGTACCAGCTTGCCCCTGGTCCTCACCTACTCCTCGGCCTCTGTGAAACTCACCAGGGAGGTGAAGTCCAACTTCCTGCACATATTGGGACAAAAACAAACATTTAGGGATTATAAAGTCATTGCAGCTTTCAGGAAAAACAAAAATTTACAGGATCATTTAATTAGAGCCAAACTCAATCCTTTACACAGCAAAAAACCTAAACATCAGGGACAATATTTTGAGCAAAAAGATTACATACAAAACAAATTTACAAAGGAAGTATTCATTACTCACCAATCGGGTACAGTTCACAGCAAAAACTGTGTATACCTCATTACATGCAAAGTGTGCAGAGCCCAATATGTGGGAGAGACGGGTAACACAATCCTTATTAGAATGACACAGCACAAACACAACATCCTAAAAGATAAAGAAAATGATACTTACCTGGTCAGACACTTCCGGGAACACGGCTGGGAATCCTTCCGGGTGATGGTCCTACAAGCCAACACGCAATGGTCCATCCTGCAAAGAAAAAGAGCAGAAAAAATATGGATACAGAAATTAGGCACCACACACCCGCTAGGCCTTAATGAAAAATAAACCGAGTAGAGCCGGCGGCATTGATGGCCAGTGCACACAAGGTAGCGCGTTAACCAACCCCTTTCCCTTACCTTAACCTCTCCTTTACCCCACCTTCTAACCCCTTCTTCCTCCCTAAACCCTAAAAACTTAACCCCAACTTCCCTACACCCCTAACCTTAACCTCTGACCCCTAGCCCTTCTTATCTTAACCCTAGCCTGCCTAAACCCCTTAACCTCTGACCCCTACCCTCCCTAAACCCTATAACTTAACCCCTAAAACTTACCCATAACCCTTAACCGCTAACCTCTAACCCCAACCCTAACCGGCCCGTGCCTCATGCCTGCATTTGGCTCAATTACTCAAATCTGTTCCAAAGAACCTACTATAACTGTACCTACTATATACATTTATTCCAAAATGGACTATTACAATAACTCCAACAAAAGGACACAATGGAACTTTAAAAATTATTATTTACATATTTATATTTATATACACTATATACAAATGCATATCTACTTGACATAAGTATATTCATTATTTATTTTTAATCTTCACATATCTATTTGGATACTTTAACATTCATTTTGATGTCTTTTCCTATATATTTCATATTTTTCTGTATAAAAAAACTTTTAAAAGTTGTCTAAATTTTTGATAAAAAATAAATAAATATATATATATAAAAATAAACACATATATATATAAATTCATACTCTTAAAAATTCATATTATCTTAAAATAAATACCAAAATTACATGGACAAACTTGAGAAAAAGAGAAAAGGAGTCTTAATTTTCTGATTGGCCTGGAGCTGTTTATTTTTAAATTCAATCTTCATTGAGCTCCCAGTGGCCAGTTTAAATTTTGTCCCGCCCCCAAAAAGTATATTAGGGACAGCTGAAGGAGCAGGCAGGTTAATTGCCTTACACTCACACACATGCACACAGAGAGACACACATTGCTCCTTACATTCTGCCATATCCTAGGCCTTTTTTTCTTTTGAGACAAAAATATTATCTTTTTATTTCATTACTTTAAAACCTTTTTGGTGTATTTTTTCAAATACAACCTTTTTTCTTTTAAAAAAACAGAACAAGCCTGCCTGAAGAAGGTTCCAAGAGAACCGAAACGTTGCAACGGCTTGTTCATTTTTTCATTTTTCAATTTTTTTCATTTCTACAACAAACCTATCCAAATTCTTTTTTTGTTATCATTTAAATTAGACCTAATTAAATTTATAACCATGGTTCTACTAGAGAGAGATGGTTGGACAGTGGTGACACGCAGACACAGGCGTGCCCCTCAGAGCACAGTCAGGCCTGTGCCCCGTCCAGACCACAGCAGGACACGTCATGCACAGAAAGAGAGAACCTTCTCTTATGCAGACGCAGTTAAATATGGTCGCCACACGAGGGCACCACCTACTTACCATACCAAACCTTATCAATGGTCTAGCAGACCACAATTTTTTGAACCCCAGGCCCGTCCAGGGCCTGACTCATTCAGGACCAAACCAAAGACCTTTGCAAGAGCACCACGGCACACAGTGCAGAGCCAAACACGTAGAGTGCACCCAAATCTGCAAAGGAGAAACAACAACAACACACAGCAAAAACAGGACACACAGCCCAAACACGTGGATGACCCCAATTTCATCCCCATAACTTCAACCCTGCACAAAATCATTAAAATAATACACCATAAAACCAATGTCAACCAGGAACAGCCGCCTGCTATAAACAACATACAAAAACATTTAGCAGAAGTCATCAAACCGGCTTTATCAAATCCCACAACACAGGCCCTGATCGAGGGCAATGCTAAAAACTGGGGCTATACTACCATGCTAATTCTCAGGGACCACTATGAAGAGACATTGGCAGTAGAAATAGCCAAACTGCAGAATTTTTCTCCTGAAAACTGGGATGAGTGTTTCGACACTGCTATCTTGTGGGCAAAACGATATATTGGCAGGAGGCTGAAAGATAAAACAATATATGAGGCCCACACACTGATACAGGAGAAATGGCAGGCCCGTCCACCTGCTGACACTCCAGGTGAGGCGGAGGAGGAGGATGAGGCCCATGATGTCCCATTCACTCCTCCTTTCCCAGTAAATACAGCGGCTCAGAATATCATAGTACAGGCAGTTGTACATGCTGAGGCGGATATACCAGCACTCCCCGAAATCTCCTCCCAACCAAATACCCAAACTACAGCCACAATGACAGATCAATTCACAGATTGGTCCCCTACCATATCCCCAATCAGAAAGGAAGAGTCAGACAGTAACCTGATTAGTGCCCTGGATCTTCCTGCCTCACCAAGGGAACAACGCACACCTCGCCGGCGTCCCAACCCCTGTGTCAGACCAGAACCAGACCTCATTTTAATTGAAGAACAACAGGAGGGCACACAGAACAATTTTAATAGTTCACTAAGGGTTACCCTAAGCCCCAACAAAGTGACTAGTCTCAGGACAGCCACACAGGCCCGCCTGAGTGTCGCACAGGGCACATCTTCTATAGTACAGTGTAGCCCTGGCGAGAGTATGCCAAATAGACACATAAACACAAACAGGAAAATGATTGATTGGAGACTCACGGTCCAGAAGAAGTGGCTGGTTATCGGTGATTCCAATCTCTCAAGAATTCCACCTTTCAAGATCACTGACCTCCAGGTGGAGAGCTATCCAGGGGCCACGTTCAGGCATATGGAGGCCGTGATTAATAAAACCCCGGTCTCCACTGACGTGGAGCATGTAGTATTATCACTGGGCATCAACGGCCGGACACAAAGTGCCAAAGACACGGCCATAAAACAGATGCAGGCAGCGTTAAGAGCAGCTAAAGAGACGTTCCCTCTGGCACAGATTTGGGTTCCAGAAGTGAACTTCTCGGACACTCTCCCAACAAAGGAGCAGGAACAATTAAGCATCCTTAATTCTTACATCTCTGCCAACCTTAAACACATCCCGGCCCTGTCCAGTTCAGAGTTTAACACTGAAAGTGATAACATACACTGGACAGGCGACACTGCCAGAAACATGCTACAACATTGGCTTAAATATTTAAATTAATCCTCCCCACAAGCCTGCAAGTACAGGAGGGGAACCGCAATGTTGTAATCCTATCTAAAAAATTTCATATAACTCCAGCACAACTTAGTCTGCTCAGCAGGGGTCTGACATTTATCCCATCGGATGGCATCACCACCAAACACCATAAGATGCAAACCAGGTATGATCTACAACAGTACCATAGGAGACTTAAATTAGCAACCTATTTTCAAAAAGAGACAGATTCAGATCCCCCGCCATTCACACCCAAATCAGACTGGATGCCACCATTTGACAAATTACCCACAGAATTACACACACTAATTGAAAAAGACTTAAAATACTTCACAAGATACTTTAGACCGTCTCCAGAAGCACCTAACCTCACTCCGGAGGAAACTAAGGCGCTGAAGGAGTTAAGAGACAATAAACAGATTGTCATTAAACCAGCAGACAAAGGCAGTGCAATAATAATATTTGATCGGGAGCAATATCTATGGGAGGGATACAGACAACTACATGATAAAAATTATTATATTAAACTAAATAAACCCATCTACCCAGACACTGTGCCCATGGTCAAGTTGATAATCCAATCATTATATACCAAAAAATATATCAACTCCAAACAAAAGTCTTATTTATTGGGGAATACAGAACCTAGGAGCAGGAGGTTCTACATGCTTCCCAAAATCCATAAAGATCCGACCAAATGGAGCAAACCACATGAAATTCCCCCAGGAAGGCCTATAGTGTCGGATTGCGGCAGCGAAACGTACTATACGGCCGAATTCCTGGACCATTATCTGAATCCCCTTTCAATTAGCCACCCTAGCTACATAAAAGACACTTATGATTTTGTCAATAAAATCAAAGGACTTAAAATTCCCCAAAGAGCCATCTTATTCACCATGGATATAGATAGTCTTTATACTAATATCGACATCCAAGAGGGAATACGGGCCATCAAAAACATATTTCAGAAAAATCCTGACACCTCCAGGCCTGACAAAGAGCTAATTGAATTATTAGAAATAAATTTAAAAAGAAATGATTTTGAATTCAATGGGGATTTTTTCCTGCAGACCAAAGGCACGGCCATGGGCAAGAAGTTTGCCCCGGCCTACGCCAACATTTTTATGGCAGAATGGGAAACTTCAGCTTTGTCCCAATGCCACAAACAGCCGCTCCACTATTTTAGATATCTAGATGATATCTGGGGTGTCTGGACTCACACAGAGGAGGAATTTGGAGAATTTGTTCATATACTCAATAACCACAATCCATCCATAAAATTAAAATCCACCATCAGTAAGGTATCTGTGGACTTTTTGGACACCACGACTTATAAAGGCCCAGATTTCAGCCTCACACAGAAACTGGACATAAAAGTTTTTTTCAAAGAAACAGACACACATGCCTTACTGCACAAAACGAGTTTCCACCCCAAACACACTTACTCCGGCCTAGTGAAATCACAACTCCTGAGATTTCACCGCATATGTACCCGAGAACAGGACTTTATAGAGGCAACACGAACCCTCTTTGCAGCACTCAGGCCCAGGGGATATAATAGGTCTTTCCTGCGTAAGAGTTTTAAATCATACCTTACCAGAAGAGACCAAGTGGAGGGTACCAGCTTGCCCCTGGTCCTCACCTACTCCTCGGCCTCTGTGAAACTCACCAGGGAGGTGAAGTCCAACTTCCTGCACATATTGGGACAAAAACAAACATTTAGGGATTATAAAGTCATTGCAGCTTTCAGGAAAAACAAAAATTTACAGGATCATTTAATTAGAGCCAAACTCAATCCTTTACACAGCAAAAAACCTAAACATCAGGGACAATATTTTGAGCAAAAAGATTACATACAAAACAAATTTACAAAGGAAGTATTCATTACTCACCAATCGGGTACAGTTCACAGCAAAAACTGTGTATACCTCATTACATGCAAAGTGTGCAGAGCCCAATATGTGGGAGAGACGGGTAACACAATCCTTATTAGAATGACACAGCACAAACACAACATCCTAAAAGATAAAGAAAATGATACTTACCTGGTCAGACACTTCCGGGAACACGGCTGGGAATCCTTCCGGGTGATGGTCCTACAAGCCAACACGCAATGGTCCATCCTGCAAAGAAAAAGAGCAGAAAAAATATGGATACAGAAATTAGGCACCACACACCCGCTAGGCCTTAATG
Organism: Clarias gariepinus; assembly: GCF_024256425.1. Lineage (NCBI taxonomy): Eukaryota > Metazoa > Chordata > Actinopteri > Siluriformes > Clariidae > Clarias > Clarias gariepinus. Next base: position 52,058,413 of record NC_071100.1, on the reverse strand, counting down.
AAAAATAAACCGAGTAGAGCCGGCGGCATTGATGGCCAGTGCACACAAGGTAGCGCGTTAACCAACCCCTTTCCCTTACCTTAACCTCTCCTTTACCCCACCTTCTAACCCCTTCTTCCTCCCTAAACCCTAAAAACTTAACCCCAACTTCCCTACACCCCTAACCTTAACCTCTGACCCCTAGCCCTTCTTATCTTAACCCTAGCCTGCCTAAACCCCTTAACCTCTGACCCCTACCCTCCCTAAACCCTATAACTTAACCCCTAAAACTTACCCATAACCCTTAACCGCTAACCTCTAACCCCAACCCTAACCGGCCCGTGCCTCATGCCTGCATTTGGCTCAATTACTCAAATCTGTTCCAAAGAACCTACTATAACTGTACCTACTATATACATTTATTCCAAAATGGACTATTACAATAACTCCAACAAAAGGACACAATGGAACTTTAAAAATTATTATTTACATATTTATATTTATATACACTATATACAAATGCATATCTACTTGACATAAGTATATTCATTATTTATTTTTAATCTTCACATATCTATTTGGATACTTTAACATTCATTTTGATGTCTTTTCCTATATATTTCATATTTTTCTGTATAAAAAAACTTTTAAAAGTTGTCTAAATTTTTGATAAAAAATAAATAAATATATATATATAAAAATAAACACATATATATATAAATTCATACTCTTAAAAATTCATATTATCTTAAAATAAATACCAAAATTACATGGACAAACTTGAGAAAAAGAGAAAAGGAGTCTTAATTTTCTGATTGGCCTGGAGCTGTTTATTTTTAAATTCAATCTTCATTGAGCTCCCAGTGGCCAGTTTAAATTTTGTCCCGCCCCCAAAAAGTATATTAGGGACAGCTGAAGGAGCAGGCAGGTTAATTGCCTTACACTCACACACATGCACACAGAGAGACACACATTGCTCCTTACATTCTGCCATATCCTAGGCCTTTTTTTCTTTTGAGACAAAAATATTATCTTTTTATTTCATTACTTTAAAACCTTTTTGGTGTATTTTTTCAAATACAACCTTTTTTCTTTTAAAAAAACAGAACAAGCCTGCCTGAAGAAGGTTCCAAGAGAACCGAAACGTTGCAACGGCTTGTTCATTTTTTCATTTTTCAATTTTTTTCATTTCTACAACAAACCTATCCAAATTCTTTTTTTGTTATCATTTAAATTAGACCTAATTAAATTTATAACCATGGTTCTACTAGAGAGAGATGGTTGGACAGTGGTGACACGCAGACACAGGCGTGCCCCTCAGAGCACAGTCAGGCCTGTGCCCCGTCCAGACCACAGCAGGACACGTCATGCACAGAAAGAGAGAACCTTCTCTTATGCAGACGCAGTTAAATATGGTCGCCACACGAGGGCACCACCTACTTACCATACCAAACCTTATCAATGGTCTAGCAGACCACAATTTTTTGAACCCCAGGCCCGTCCAGGGCCTGACTCATTCAGGACCAGACCAAAGACCTTTGCAAGAGCACCACGGCACACAGTGCAGAGCCAAACACGTAGAGTGCACCCAAATCTGCAAAGGAGAAACAACAACAACACACAGCAAAAACAGGACACACAGCCCAAACACGTGGATGACCCCAATTTCATCCCCATAACTTCAACCCTGCACAAAATCATTAAAATAATACACCATAAAACCAATGTCAACCAGGAACAGCCGCCTGCTATAAACAACATACAAAAACATTTAGCAGAAGTCATCAAACCGGCTTTATCAAATCCCACAACACAGGCCCTGATCGAGGGCAATGCTAAAAACTGGGGCTATACTACCATGCTAATTCTCAGGGACCACTATGAAGAGACATTGGCAGTAGAAATAGCCAAACTGCAGAATTTTTCTCCTGAAAACTGGGATGAGTGTTTCGACACTGCTATCTTGTGGGCAAAACGATATATTGGCAGGAGGCTGAAAGATAAAACAATATATGAGGCCCACACACTGATACAGGAGAAATGGCAGGCCCGTCCACCTGCTGACACTCCAGGTGAGGCGGAGGAGGAGGATGAGGCCCATGATGTCCCATTCACTCCTCCTTTCCCAGTAAATACAGCGGCTCAGAATATCATAGTACAGGCAGTTGTACATGCTGAGGCGGATATACCAGCACTCCCCGAAATCTCCTCCCAACCAAATACCCAAACTACAGCCACAATGACAGATCAATTCACAGATTGGTCCCCTACCATATCCCCAATCAGAAAGGAAGAGTCAGACAGTAACCTGATTAGTGCCCTGGATCTTCCTGCCTCACCAAGGGAACAACGCACACCTCGCCGGCGTCCCAACCCCTGTGTCAGACCAGAACCAGACCTCATTTTAATTGAAGAACAACAGGAGGGCACACAGAACAATTTTAATAGTTCACTAAGGGTTACCCTAAGCCCCAACAAAGTGACTAGTCTCAGGACAGCCACACAGGCCCGCCTGAGTGTCGCACAGGGCACATCTTCTATAGTACAGTGTAGCCCTGGCGAGAGTATGCCAAATAGACACATAAACACAAACAGGAAAATGATTGATTGGAGACTCACGGTCCAGAAGAAGTGGCTGGTTATCGGTGATTCCAATCTCTCAAGAATTCCACCTTTCAAGATCACTGACCTCCAGGTGGAGAGCTATCCAGGGGCCACGTTCAGGCATATGGAGGCCGTGATTAATAAAACCCCGGTCTCCACTGACGTGGAGCATGTAGTATTATCACTGGGCATCAACGGCCGGACACAAAGTGCCAAAGACACGGCCATAAAACAGATGCAGGCAGCGTTAAGAGCAGCTAAAGAGACGTTCCCTCTGGCACAGATTTGGGTTCCAGAAGTGAACTTCTCGGACACTCTCCCAACAAAGGAGCAGGAACAATTAAGCATCCTTAATTCTTACATCTCTGCCAACCTTAAACACATCCCGGCCCTGTCCAGTTCAGAGTTTAACACTGAAAGTGATAACATACACTGGACAGGCGACACTGCCAGAAACATGCTACAACATTGGCTTAAATATTTAAATTAATCCTCCCCACAAGCCTGCAAGTACAGGAGGGGAACCGCAATGTTGTAATCCTATCTAAAAAATTTCATATAACTCCAGCACAACTTAGTCTGCTCAGCAGGGGTCTGACATTTATCCCATCGGATGGCATCACCACCAAACACCATAAGATGCAAACCAGGTATGATCTACAACAGTACCATAGGAGACTTAAATTAGCAACCTATTTTCAAAAAGAGACAGATTCAGATCCCCCGCCATTCACACCCAAATCAGACTGGATGCCACCATTTGACAAATTACCCACAGAATTACACACACTAATTGAAAAAGACTTAAAATACTTCACAAGATACTTTAGACCGTCTCCAGAAGCACCTAACCTCACTCCGGAGGAAACTAAGGCGCTGAAGGAGTTAAGAGACAATAAACAGATTGTCATTAAACCAGCAGACAAAGGCAGTGCAATAATAATATTTGATCGGGAGCAATATCTATGGGAGGGATACAGACAACTACATGATAAAAATTATTATATTAAACTAAATAAACCCATCTACCCAGACACTGTGCCCATGGTCAAGTTGATAATCCAATCATTATATACCAAAAAATATATCAACTCCAAACAAAAGTCTTATTTATTGGGGAATACAGAACCTAGGAGCAGGAGGTTCTACATGCTTCCCAAAATCCATAAAGATCCGACCAAATGGAGCAAACCACATGAAATTCCCCCAGGAAGGCCTATAGTGTCGGATTGCGGCAGCGAAACGTACTATACGGCCGAATTCCTGGACCATTATCTGAATCCCCTTTCAATTAGCCACCCTAGCTACATAAAAGACACTTATGATTTTGTCAATAAAATCAAAGGACTTAAAATTCCCCAAAGAGCCATCTTATTCACCATGGATATAGATAGTCTTTATACTAATATCGACATCCAAGAGGGAATACGGGCCATCAAAAACATATTTCAGAAAAATCCTGACACCTCCAGGCCTGACAAAGAGCTAATTGAATTATTAGAAATAAATTTAAAAAGAAATGATTTTGAATTCAATGGGGATTTTTTCCTGCAGACCAAAGGCACGGCCATGGGCAAGAAGTTTGCCCCGGCCTACGCCAACATTTTTATGGCAGAATGGGAAACTTCAGCTTTGTCCCAATGCCACAAACAGCCGCTCCACTATTTTAGATATCTAGATGATATCTGGGGTGTCTGGACTCACACAGAGGAGGAATTTGGAGAATTTGTTCATATACTCAATAACCACAATCCATCCATAAAATTAAAATCCACCATCAGTAAGGTATCTGTGGACTTTTTGGACACCACGACTTATAAAGGCCCAGATTTCAGCCTCACACAGAAACTGGACATAAAAGTTTTTTTCAAAGAAACAGACACACATGCCTTACTGCACAAAACGAGTTTCCACCCCAAACACACTTACTCCGGCCTAGTGAAATCACAACTCCTGAGATTTCACCGCATATGTACCCGAGAACAGGACTTTATAGAGGCAACACGAACCCTCTTTGCAGCACTCAGGCCCAGGGGATATAATAGGTCTTTCCTGCGTAAGAGTTTTAAATCATACCTTACCAGAAGAGACCAAGTGGAGGGTACCAGCTTGCCCCTGGTCCTCACCTACTCCTCGGCCTCTGTGAAACTCACCAGGGAGGTGAAGTCCAACTTCCTGCACATATTGGGACAAAAACAAACATTTAGGGATTATAAAGTCATTGCAGCTTTCAGGAAAAACAAAAATTTACAGGATCATTTAATTAGAGCCAAACTCAATCCTTTACACAGCAAAAAACCTAAACATCAGGGACAATATTTTGAGCAAAAAGATTACATACAAAACAAATTTACAAAGGAAGTATTCATTACTCACCAATCGGGTACAGTTCACAGCAAAAACTGTGTATACCTCATTACATGCAAAGTGTGCAGAGCCCAATATGTGGGAGAGACGGGTAACACAATCCTTATTAGAATGACACAGCACAAACACAACATCCTAAAAGATAAAGAAAATGATACTTACCTGGTCAGACACTTCCGGGAACACGGCTGGGAATCCTTCCGGGTGATGGTCCTACAAGCCAACACGCAATGGTCCATCCTGCAAAGAAAAAGAGCAGAAAAAATATGGATACAGAAATTAGGCACCACACACCCGCTAGGCCTTAATGAAAAATAAACCGAGTAGAGCCGGCGGCATTGATGGCCAGTGCACACAAGGTAGCGCGTTAACCAACCCCTTTCCCTTACCTTAACCTCTCCTTTACCCCACCTTCTAACCCCTTCTTCCTCCCTAAACCCTAAAAACTTAACCCCAACTTCCCTACACCCCTAACCTTAACCTCTGACCCCTAGCCCTTCTTATCTTAACCCTAGCCTGCCTAAACCCCTTAACCTCTGACCCCTACCCTCCCTAAACCCTATAACTTAACCCCTAAAACTTACCCATAACCCTTAACCGCTAACCTCTAACCCCAACCCTAACCGGCCCGTGCCTCATGCCTGCATTTGGCTCAATTACTCAAATCTGTTCCAAAGAACCTACTATAACTGTACCTACTATATACATTTATTCCAAAATGGACTATTACAATAACTCCAACAAAAGGACACAATGGAACTTTAAAAATTATTATTTACATATTTATATTTATATACACTATATACAAATGCATATCTACTTGACATAAGTATATTCATTATTTATTTTTAATCTTCACATATCTATTTGGATACTTTAACATTCATTTTGATGTCTTTTCCTATATATTTCATATTTTTCTGTATAAAAAAACTTTTAAAAGTTGTCTAAATTTTTGATAAAAAATAAATAAATATATATATATAAAAATAAACACATATATATATAAATTCATACTCTTAAAAATTCATATTATCTTAAAATAAATACCAAAATTACATGGACAAACTTGAGAAAAAGAGAAAAGGAGTCTTAATTTTCTGATTGGCCTGGAGCTGTTTATTTTTAAATTCAATCTTCATTGAGCTCCCAGTGGCCAGTTTAAATTTTGTCCCGCCCCCAAAAAGTATATTAGGGACAGCTGAAGGAGCAGGCAGGTTAATTGCCTTACACTCACACACATGCACACAGAGAGACACACATTGCTCCTTACATTCTGCCATATCCTAGGCCTTTTTTTCTTTTGAGACAAAAATATTATCTTTTTATTTCATTACTTTAAAACCTTTTTGGTGTATTTTTTCAAATACAACCTTTTTTCTTTTAAAAAAACAGAACAAGCCTGCCTGAAGAAGGTTCCAAGAGAACCGAAACGTTGCAACGGCTTGTTCATTTTTTCATTTTTCAATTTTTTTCATTTCTACAACAAACCTATCCAAATTCTTTTTTTGTTATCATTTAAATTAGACCTAATTAAATTTATAACCATGGTTCTACTAGAGAGAGATGGTTGGACAGTGGTGACACGCAGACACAGGCGTGCCCCTCAGAGCACAGTCAGGCCTGTGCCCCGTCCAGACCACAGCAGGACACGTCATGCACAGAAAGAGAGAACCTTCTCTTATGCAGACGCAGTTAAATATGGTCGCCACACGAGGGCACCACCTACTTACCATACCAAACCTTATCAATGGTCTAGCAGACCACAATTTTTTGAACCCCAGGCCCGTCCAGGGCCTGACTCATTCAGGACCAGACCAAAGACCTTTGCAAGAGCACCACGGCACACAGTGCAGAGCCAAACACGTAGAGTGCACCCAAATCTGCAAAGGAGAAACAACAACAACACACAGCAAAAACAGGACACACAGCCCAAACACGTGGATGACCCCAATTTCATCCCCATAACTTCAACCCTGCACAAAATCATTAAAATAATACACCATAAAACCAATGTCAACCAGGAACAGCCGCCTGCTATAAACAACATACAAAAACATTTAGCAGAAGTCATCAAACCGGCTTTATCAAATCCCACAACACAGGCCCTGATCGAGGGCAATGCTAAAAACTGGGGCTATACTACCATGCTAATTCTCAGGGACCACTATGAAGAGACATTGGCAGTAGAAATAGCCAAACTGCAGAATTTTTCTCCTGAAAACTGGGATGAGTGTTTCGACACTGCTATCTTGTGGGCAAAACGATATATTGGCAGGAGGCTGAAAGATAAAACAATATATGAGGCCCACACACTGATACAGGAGAAATGGCAGGCCCGTCCACCTGCTGACACTCCAGGTGAGGCGGAGGAGGAGGATGAGGCCCATGATGTCCCATTCACTCCTCCTTTCCCAGTAAATACAGCGGCTCAGAATATCATAGTACAGGCAGTTGTACATGCTGAGGCGGATATACCAGCACTCCCCGAAATCTCCTCCCAACCAAATACCCAAACTACAGCCACAATGACAGATCAATTCACAGATTGGTCCCCTACCATATCCCCAATCAGAAAGGAAGAGTCAGACAGTAACCTGATTAGTGCCCTGGATCTTCCTGCCTCACCAAGGGAACAACGCACACCTCGCCGGCGTCCCAACCCCTGTGTCAGACCAGAACCAGACCTCATTTTAATTGAAGAACAACAGGAGGGCACACAGAACAATTTTAATAGTTCACTAAGGGTTACCCTAAGCCCCAACAAAGTGACTAGTCTCAGGACAGCCACACAGGCCCGCCTGAGTGTCGCACAGGGCACATCTTCTATAGTACAGTGTAGCCCTGGCGAGAGTATGCCAAATAGACACATAAACACAAACAGGAAAATGATTGATTGGAGACTCACGGTCCAGAAGAAGTGGCTGGTTATCGGTGATTCCAATCTCTCAAGAATTCCACCTTTCAAGATCACTGACCTCCAGGTGGAGAGCTATCCAGGGGCCACGTTCAGGCATATGGAGGCCGTGATTAATAAAACCCCGGTCTCCACTGACGTGGAGCATGTAGTATTATCACTGGGCATCAACGGCCGGACACAAAGTGCCAAAGACACGGCCATAAAACAGATGCAGGCAGCGTTAAGAGCAGCTAAAGAGACGTTCCCTCTGGCACAGATTTGGGTTCCAGAAGTGAACTTCTCGGACACTCTCCCAACAAAGGAGCAGGAACAATTAAGCATCCTTAATTCTTACATCTCTGCCAACCTTAAACACATCCCGGCCCTGTCCAGTTCAGAGTTTAACACTGAAAGTGATAACATACACTGGACAGGCGACACTGCCAGAAACATGCTACAACATTGGCTTAAATATTTAAATTAATCCTCCCCACAAGCCTGCAAGTACAGGAGGGGAACCGCAATGTTGTAATCCTATCTAAAAAATTTCATATAACTCCAGCACAACTTAGTCTGCTCAGCAGGGGTCTGACATTTATCCCATCGGATGGCATCACCACCAAACACCATAAGATGCAAACCAGGTATGATCTACAACAGTACCATAGGAGACTTAAATTAGCAACCTATTTTCAAAAAGAGACAGATTCAGATCCCCCGCCATTCACACCCAAATCAGACTGGATGCCACCATTTGACAAATTACCCACAGAATTACACACACTAATTGAAAAAGACTTAAAATACTTCACAAGATACTTTAGACCGTCTCCAGAAGCACCTAACCTCACTCCGGAGGAAACTAAGGCGCTGAAGGAGTTAAGAGACAATAAACAGATTGTCATTAAACCAGCAGACAAAGGCAGTGCAATAATAATATTTGATCGGGAGCAATATCTATGGGAGGGATACAGACAACTACATGATAAAAATTATTATATTAAACTAAATAAACCCATCTACCCAGACACTGTGCCCATGGTCAAGTTGATAATCCAATCATTATATACCAAAAAATATATCAACTCCAAACAAAAGTCTTATTTATTGGGGAATACAGAACCTAGGAGCAGGAGGTTCTACATGCTTCCCAAAATCCATAAAGATCCGACCAAATGGAGCAAACCACATGAAATTCCCCCAGGAAGGCCTATAGTGTCGGATTGCGGCAGCGAAACGTACTATACGGCCGAATTCCTGGACCATTATCTGAATCCCCTTTCAATTAGCCACCCTAGCTACATAAAAGACACTTATGATTTTGTCAATAAAATCAAAGGACTTAAAATTCCCCAAAGAGCCATCTTATTCACCATGGATATAGATAGTCTTTATACTAATATCGACATCCAAGAGGGAATACGGGCCATCAAAAACATATTTCAGAAAAATCCTGACACCTCCAGGCCTGACAAAGAGCTAATTGAATTATTAGAAATAAATTTAAAAAGAAATGATTTTGAATTCAATGGGGATTTTTTCCTGCAGACCAAAGGCACGGCCATGGGCAAGAAGTTTGCCCCGGCCTACGCCAACATTTTTATGGCAGAATGGGAAACTTCAGCTTTGTCCCAATGCCACAAACAGCCGCTCCACTATTTTAGATATCTAGATGATATCTGGGGTGTCTGGACTCACACAGAGGAGGAATTTGGAGAATTTGTTCATATACTCAATAACCACAATCCATCCATAAAATTAAAATCCACCATCAGTAAGGTATCTGTGGACTTTTTGGACACCACGACTTATAAAGGCCCAGATTTCAGCCTCACACAGAAACTGGACATAAAAGTTTTTTTCAAAGAAACAGACACACATGCCTTACTGCACAAAACGAGTTTCCACCCCAAACACACTTACTCCGGCCTAGTGAAATCACAACTCCTGAGATTTCACCGCATATGTACCCGAGAACAGGACTTTATAGAGGCAACACGAACCCTCTTTGCAGCACTCAGGCCCAGGGGATATAATAGGTCTTTCCTGCGTAAGAGTTTTAAATCATACCTTACCAGAAGAGACCAAGTGGAGGGTACCAGCTTGCCCCTGGTCCTCACCTACTCCTCGGCCTCTGTGAAACTCACCAGGGAGGTGAAGTCCAACTTCCTGCACATATTGGGACAAAAACAAACATTTAGGGATTATAAAGTCATTGCAGCTTTCAGGAAAAACAAAAATTTACAGGATCATTTAATTAGAGCCAAACTCAATCCTTTACACAGCAAAAAACCTAAACATCAGGGACAATATTTTGAGCAAAAAGATTACATACAAAACAAATTTACAAAGGAAGTATTCATTACTCACCAATCGGGTACAGTTCACAGCAAAAACTGTGTATACCTCATTACATGCAAAGTGTGCAGAGCCCAATATGTGGGAGAGACGGGTAACACAATCCTTATTAGAATGACACAGCACAAACACAACATCCTAAAAGATAAAGAAAATGATACTTACCTGGTCAGACACTTCCGGGAACACGGCTGGGAATCCTTCCGGGTGATGGTCCTACAAGCCAACACGCAATGGTCCATCCTGCAAAGAAAAAGAGCAGAAAAAATATGGATACAGAAATTAGGCACCACACACCCGCTAGGCCTTAATGAAAAATAAACCGAGTAGAGCCGGCGGCATTGATGGCCAGTGCACACAAGGTAGCGCGTTAACCAACCCCTTTCCCTTACCTTAACCTCTCCTTTACCCCACCTTCTAACCCCTTCTTCCTCCCTAAACCCTAAAAACTTAACCCCAACTTCCCTACACCCCTAACCTTAACCTCTGACCCCTAGCCCTTCTTATCTTAACCCTAGCCTGCCTAAACCCCTTAACCTCTGACCCCTACCCTCCCTAAACCCTATAACTTAACCCCTAAAACTTACCCATAACCCTTAACCGCTAACCTCTAACCCCAACCCTAACCGGCCCGTGCCTCATGCCTGCATTTGGCTCAATTACTCAAATCTGTTCCAAAGAACCTACTATAACTGTACCTACTATATACATTTATTCCAAAATGGACTATTACAATAACTCCAACAAAAGGACACAATGGAACTTTAAAAATTATTATTTACATATTTATATTTATATACACTATATACAAATGCATATCTACTTGACATAAGTATATTCATTATTTATTTTTAATCTTCACATATCTATTTGGATACTTTAACATTCATTTTGATGTCTTTTCCTATATATTTCATATTTTTCTGTATAAAAAAACTTTTAAAAGTTGTCTAAATTTTTGATAAAAAATAAATAAATATATATATATAAAAATAAACACATATATATATAAATTCATACTCTTAAAAATTCATATTATCTTAAAATAAATACCAAAATTACATGGACAAACTTGAGAAAAAGAGAAAAGGAGTCTTAATTTTCTGATTGGCCTGGAGCTGTTTATTTTTAAATTCAATCTTCATTGAGCTCCCAGTGGCCAGTTTAAATTTTGTCCCGCCCCCAAAAAGTATATTAGGGACAGCTGAAGGAGCAGGCAGGTTAATTGCCTTACACTCACACACATGCACACAGAGAGACACACATTGCTCCTTACATTCTGCCATATCCTAGGCCTTTTTTTCTTTTGAGACAAAAATATTATCTTTTTATTTCATTACTTTAAAACCTTTTTGGTGTATTTTTTCAAATACAACCTTTTTTCTTTTAAAAAAACAGAACAAGCCTGCCTGAAGAAGGTTCCAAGAGAACCGAAACGTTGCAACGGCTTGTTCATTTTTTCATTTTTCAATTTTTTTCATTTCTACAACAAACCTATCCAAATTCTTTTTTTGTTATCATTTAAATTAGACCTAATTAAATTTATAACCATGGTTCTACTAGAGAGAGATGGTTGGACAGTGGTGACACGCAGACACAGGCGTGCCCCTCAGAGCACAGTCAGGCCTGTGCCCCGTCCAGACCACAGCAGGACACGTCATGCACAGAAAGAGAGAACCTTCTCTTATGCAGACGCAGTTAAATATGGTCGCCACACGAGGGCACCACCTACTTACCATACCAAACCTTATCAATGGTCTAGCAGACCACAATTTTTTGAACCCCAGGCCCGTCCAGGGCCTGACTCATTCAGGACCAGACCAAAGACCTTTGCAAGAGCACCACGGCACACAGTGCAGAGCCAAACACGTAGAGTGCACCCAAATCTGCAAAGGAGAAACAACAACAACACACAGCAAAAACAGGACACACAGCCCAAACACGTGGATGACCCCAATTTCATCCCCATAACTTCAACCCTGCACAAAATCATTAAAATAATACACCATAAAACCAATGTCAACCAGGAACAGCCGCCTGCTATAAACAACATACAAAAACATTTAGCAGAAGTCATCAAACCGGCTTTATCAAATCCCACAACACAGGCCCTGATCGAGGGCAATGCTAAAAACTGGGGCTATACTACCATGCTAATTCTCAGGGACCACTATGAAGAGACATTGGCAGTAGAAATAGCCAAACTGCAGAATTTTTCTCCTGAAAACTGGGATGAGTGTTTCGACACTGCTATCTTGTGGGCAAAACGATATATTGGCAGGAGGCTGAAAGATAAAACAATATATGAGGCCCACACACTGATACAGGAGAAATGGCAGGCCCGTCCACCTGCTGACACTCCAGGTGAGGCGGAGGAGGAGGATGAGGCCCATGATGTCCCATTCACTCCTCCTTTCCCAGTAAATACAGCGGCTCAGAATATCATAGTACAGGCAGTTGTACATGCTGAGGCGGATATACCAGCACTCCCCGAAATCTCCTCCCAACCAAATACCCAAACTACAGCCACAATGACAGATCAATTCACAGATTGGTCCCCTACCATATCCCCAATCAGAAAGGAAGAGTCAGACAGTAACCTGATTAGTGCCCTGGATCTTCCTGCCTCACCAAGGGAACAACGCACACCTCGCCGGCGTCCCAACCCCTGTGTCAGACCAGAACCAGACCTCATTTTAATTGAAGAACAACAGGAGGGCACACAGAACAATTTTAATAGTTCACTAAGGGTTACCCTAAGCCCCAACAAAGTGACTAGTCTCAGGACAGCCACACAGGCCCGCCTGAGTGTCGCACAGGGCACATCTTCTATAGTACAGTGTAGCCCTGGCGAGAGTATGCCAAATAGACACATAAACACAAACAGGAAAATGATTGATTGGAGACTCACGGTCCAGAAGAAGTGGCTGGTTATCGGTGATTCCAATCTCTCAAGAATTCCACCTTTCAAGATCACTGACCTCCAGGTGGAGAGCTATCCAGGGGCCACGTTCAGGCATATGGAGGCCGTGATTAATAAAACCCCGGTCTCCACTGACGTGGAGCATGTAGTATTATCACTGGGCATCAACGGCCGGACACAAAGTGCCAAAGACACGGCCATAAAACAGATGCAGGCAGCGTTAAGAGCAGCTAAAGAGACGTTCCCTCTGGCACAGATTTGGGTTCCAGAAGTGAACTTCTCGGACACTCTCCCAACAAAGGAGCAGGAACAATTAAGCATCCTTAATTCTTACATCTCTGCCAACCTTAAACACATCCCGGCCCTGTCCAGTTCAGAGTTTAACACTGAAAGTGATAACATACACTGGACAGGCGACACTGCCAGAAACATGCTACAACATTGGCTTAAATATTTAAATTAATCCTCCCCACAAGCCTGCAAGTACAGGAGGGGAACCGCAATGTTGTAATCCTATCTAAAAAATTTCATATAACTCCAGCACAACTTAGTCTGCTCAGCAGGGGTCTGACATTTATCCCATCGGATGGCATCACCACCAAACACCATAAGATGCAAACCAGGTATGATCTACAACAGTACCATAGGAGACTTAAATTAGCAACCTATTTTCAAAAAGAGACAGATTCAGATCCCCCGCCATTCACACCCAAATCAGACTGGATGCCACCATTTGACAAATTACCCACAGAATTACACACACTAATTGAAAAAGACTTAAAATACTTCACAAGATACTTTAGACCGTCTCCAGAAGCACCTAACCTCACTCCGGAGGAAACTAAGGCGCTGAAGGAGTTAAGAGACAATAAACAGATTGTCATTAAACCAGCAGACAAAGGCAGTGCAATAATAATATTTGATCGGGAGCAATATCTATGGGAGGGATACAGACAACTACATGATAAAAATTATTATATTAAACTAAATAAACCCATCTACCCAGACACTGTGCCCATGGTCAAGTTGATAATCCAATCATTATATACCAAAAAATATATCAACTCCAAACAAAAGTCTTATTTATTGGGGAATACAGAACCTAGGAGCAGGAGGTTCTACATGCTTCCCAAAATCCATAAAGATCCGACCAAATGGAGCAAACCACATGAAATTCCCCCAGGAAGGCCTATAGTGTCGGATTGCGGCAGCGAAACGTACTATACGGCCGAATTCCTGGACCATTATCTGAATCCCCTTTCAATTAGCCACCCTAGCTACATAAAAGACACTTATGATTTTGTCAATAAAATCAAAGGACTTAAAATTCCCCAAAGAGCCATCTTATTCACCATGGATATAGATAGTCTTTATACTAATATCGACATCCAAGAGGGAATACGGGCCATCAAAAACATATTTCAGAAAAATCCTGACACCTCCAGGCCTGACAAAGAGCTAATTGAATTATTAGAAATAAATTTAAAAAGAAATGATTTTGAATTCAATGGGGATTTTTTCCTGCAGACCAAAGGCACGGCCATGGGCAAGAAGTTTGCCCCGGCCTACGCCAACATTTTTATGGCAGAATGGGAAACTTCAGCTTTGTCCCAATGCCACAAACAGCCGCTCCACTATTTTAGATATCTAGATGATATCTGGGGTGTCTGGACTCACACAGAGGAGGAATTTGGAGAATTTGTTCATATACTCAATAACCACAATCCATCCATAAAATTAAAATCCACCATCAGTAAGGTATCTGTGGACTTTTTGGACACCACGACTTATAAAGGCCCAGATTTCAGCCTCACACAGAAACTGGACATAAAAGTTTTTTTCAAAGAAACAGACACACATGCCTTACTGCACAAAACGAGTTTCCACCCCAAACACACTTACTCCGGCCTAGTGAAATCACAACTCCTGAGATTTCACCGCATATGTACCCGAGAACAGGACTTTATAGAGGCAACACGAACCCTCTTTGCAGCACTCAGGCCCAGGGGATATAATAGGTCTTTCCTGCGTAAGAGTTTTAAATCATACCTTACCAGAAGAGACCAAGTGGAGGGTACCAGCTTGCCCCTGGTCCTCACCTACTCCTCGGCCTCTGTGAAACTCACCAGGGAGGTGAAGTCCAACTTCCTGCACATATTGGGACAAAAACAAACATTTAGGGATTATAAAGTCATTGCAGCTTTCAGGAAAAACAAAAATTTACAGGATCATTTAATTAGAGCCAAACTCAATCCTTTACACAGCAAAAAACCTAAACATCAGGGACAATATTTTGAGCAAAAAGATTACATACAAAACAAATTTACAAAGGAAGTATTCATTACTCACCAATCGGGTACAGTTCACAGCAAAAACTGTGTATACCTCATTACATGCAAAGTGTGCAGAGCCCAATATGTGGGAGAGACGGGTAACACAATCCTTATTAGAATGACACAGCACAAACACAACATCCTAAAAGATAAAGAAAATGATACTTACCTGGTCAGACACTTCCGGGAACACGGCTGGGAATCCTTCCGGGTGATGGTCCTACAAGCCAACACGCAATGGTCCATCCTGCAAAGAAAAAGAGCAGAAAAAATATGGATACAGAAATTAGGCACCACACACCCGCTAGGCCTTAATGAAAAATAAACCGAGTAGAGCCGGCGGCATTGATGGCCAGTGCACACAAGGTAGCGCGTTAACCAACCCCTTTCCCTTACCTTAACCTCTCCTTTACCCCACCTTCTAACCCCTTCTTCCTCCCTAAACCCTAAAAACTTAACCCCAACTTCCCTACACCCCTAACCTTAACCTCTGACCCCTAGCCCTTCTTATCTTAACCCTAGCCTGCCTAAACCCCTTAACCTCTGACCCCTACCCTCCCTAAACCCTATAACTTAACCCCTAAAACTTACCCATAACCCTTAACCGCTAACCTCTAACCCCAACCCTAACCGGCCCGTGCCTCATGCCTGCATTTGGCTCAATTACTCAAATCTGTTCCAAAGAACCTACTATAACTGTACCTACTATATACATTTATTCCAAAATGGACTATTACAATAACTCCAACAAAAGGACACAATGGAACTTTAAAAATTATTATTTACATATTTATATTTATATACACTATATACAAATGCATATCTACTTGACATAAGTATATTCATTATTTATTTTTAATCTTCACATATCTATTTGGATCTTACCATAACCGTTAGTTTTAACCCTAAAATCTTAGAACCCTATTAGCTTTAAATATAATGTTTTAAGTCTTAACATTAACCTTAAATGTATTTGACCTCTGACCTTTAACTTTAGGTTTTAGGTCTGCAGGGAACCGAGTCTTCCCAACCTCTCCCCAAACCTATCCTAACCCCAAAGTTCCTTGCCTTGGACCCTGTCCCGGGACCGTTACCCTTATTGTCTTTAACCCTACCTATTTTCCATAACCCTTACCTTACTCGGTGCCCATGTTTGACCTGAAAGTCACAGGCATTTACACTAACATAGGTTATTACACGGTCGTTAGCCTTCGTCGTACAATGGCCTAACTTTAACTAGAAATGACCCCGAATCTCAACCCCCAGGCCCTGATTTAAATCTTAACCCTTAAGCGGGTATCTCGGCTCATGGAGGGTCTTTACAACAATTTAGCTAAAAGCAAAGTCTTTAGCTCTTAAAATTTAAACAGGCGACACCGGTCGACCGTCATAGTGGAGGAGGCTGAAAATGAGGCCTGAGTGGCTGGCCCGTGCACAACGCTGGTTCCGGGTTCTTCCCGGGGCAGCGGATTATTTTACCCTAACCTAACCCTAACCCTAACCCTAACCCTAACCCTAACCCAAGGCACCCTCAAGGACCAAAAGGAGGGCAGAGGCCTAAAACGACCCAATACTTCTTGCCACCCTCGGAGGTTTGGGCCACCCCGAGACGGAGGGCACTCTTTAGCTTAGGCTCAGACTGCGTGTCCTGACTCTGGTTTATGCTGTCCTCGAGCAACCTTCTGTTGATCGCTGTCTGCCTCACGACGCCCTAAGATAGGCGTCTGCTGGTCCAATCTTGCTTCTTTCAGAGCGTTACAGCTCAGGCAAGAATGATAGAATATGCGTCGTAGGTTATTAGGCCTTAAAACCATTTACAATACTTGATTCAATGTATTCACTAAATAGGTCAAACATCGCTCACTAGGATATGAGGGAGATTGCAACTGTGATCCACCCTTATACAAAATGTTTTGGCTGAAACTTTGGCCCAAACCACTAATTAGAGACGTTTATTACATAATTTAACTTAAAATAGTAAATTATTACATTAGAAGCGATAAAATTCTAAATATTAGGTACACTGCGCCATAGTATATCAGACTTTGCTCTAAAAATAACTACAAAGTCTGATTCATTTATTATAAAATAGGTTAAAAATTGATAATTAGATTTATGAGGATGATTGCAACTGTGATCCATCCTTATACAAAATGTTTGGACTGCAACTGTGGCCCAAATATTAATTTAGAGACATTTATTAGATATTTTAAACTATAAGATTTTAGTTTTTTAACTTGTTGGCGTTCCATATATTAGAGATTCTTTATCCCGTTGGCGTTCCACAATCGACTGCGCCCCAAAGCATTCTGGGCAACCTAAATCTGGAGTGTATTTTAAGAAATAACTCCTAAACTACAAAAGATAGAGTCGTGCCGTTTTTTGCGACGTGATGTTTGTGACACACTGAATGTAAACAATAAACAACTGAATAATACAATAAAAATTTAAAATCTACCATCAGTGTGAAAAATAAGCCTACTAAGGACCTGGGTTGGCCTCCCACTAAGACTTAACTTGGCTGGGGATTTTACTGTCGTTTGGATAAGATTTTCCTCAGGAGAACTACCCATTAGAAGTCTTCTGACCCGATCTGGGGTCACCTGCTGGGAGCCTGAGGTTGCAACACTCTGTCCAATTGGTTCCGGAAACCTTGCGGTGCTAACACAAGGGCCATTGGCAGAGAGGTGAGTCTTGGTTATCTACCAGTCTTCACTGTATTTAGCATAGAATGAAGGTTATGACTGTATTAGAAAAAATGCTAGTTAATTTAAACCTTAGCTCTGTAGTCTTTAATTACATCAGTATTATAAATAGGACTTTAAAAAGGGTTTATTTGCTTAAATTAATATTTTAAACAAATAAGTAATATTTTAGAGTGATTGTAGGATGGTTCAGGTGGTATTAATATAATTTCAATAAATTCAAACCTTAGTTCTTTAGACTTTAATAACACCAGTATTATAAATAGGACTTTTAAAAAAGGTTTATTTAATTAATTTAAATGTTAAATCAATAAATAAGTAATACTTTAGAGTGTGTGTATCTTAGATTTACTAGGTTTTTTTCAATAAATTTAAACCTTAGCTCTATAAACTTTAATTACAACCACTATTATAAATAGGATTTTAAAAGGGTCATTTGTTTAAATCAACATTTTAAACTAATAAATGAATAAACATAAATTACTTATTTAATTGGCTATGGGACACGAGCCGGGGACTGATCCACCCACGGCGGGCCGCCATGGAGGAGGGTGTATAGTAATTGAAGGCCGAAACATCCTGTGATTCTATGGTTTACTACTGATGACGTGTCTCACAATTTAGGATATCGTTGGGTTAAAGGGAATTTTAATCTTAGCTCACACCCTTAACCTTAAATAGGATTTATTCCGTCTCTTATCCCTGAACTCAAAATATAACCGTTAGTTTTAACCTCTTAACCTAAAATTTTAAACCTAAACATAACCATTAGTTTTAACCTCTTAACCTAAAATTTTAAACCTAAACATAACCATTAGTTTTAACCTCTAAACCTAAATTTTTAAACCTAAACATAACCATTAGTTTTAAATTTAAGTTCTAGAACCCTAGATCAGCACAACCCTATGTTCTTATAACCCTAGGTGTATCTGACCTCAAACCGTTCTACGGGCACTATCCCTTAAGACTTATTTTACCCTATCTGGGGTAGGAGTGCTCGGTAATTAATTTCTCCCCAGCCTAGCCCAAAACACGATCGTTAGCCTACTTCAATCTATCAGGCGCCATATCCGTCGATCGTTTGTATGGAGAGCGCTGGAGATGAGGCCTGAGTTGCAGGCCCGTGCACCACGTGGGTCTCTGGGTTTACGCCAGAGCTACGTCTTTTTACCCTAACCCTAACCCTAACCCTAACCCTTTCGCATTTATCCTTATACCTGCTGTAACCCTAACCCTAACCTAAGTCAAAACTTAACCTTAAATGGTGCACGCCTATATCTCAGGACCTGGTGGTGCTAGAGACACCAAACCAAGTGCATTAGACTCGGCGTCCCCCAATTAGGCTATATACCCAATTTCAGACTCCTAGGACCTACACAAACAAAGTGCACCCCGGGGTGCACTTTCGCATTTATCCTTATACCTGCTGTAACCCTAACCCTAACCTAAGTCAAAACTTAACCTTAAATGGTGCACGCCTATATCTCAGGACCTGGTGGTGCTAGAGACACCAAACCAAGTGCATTAGACTCGGCGTCCCCCAATTAGTCTATATACCCAATTTCAGCCTCCTAGGACCTACACAAACAAAGTGCACCCCGGGGTGCACTTTCGCATTTATCCTTATACCTAACCCTAACCCTAACCCTAACCCTAACCCTAACCCTTTCATCCCCACACCCAAAATTAACATAAACACAAAAAAACTACTGATTGCTGATATACAACAATATCATAGAAGACTGCTTCTGGCAGCCTTCTATAGATATGAGAAGGAGGGAGAAATCCTTCCGTTTGTAGGGAAATCCAGTTGGACTCCCAAATTATCCCAAGTCCCAAATACCATCAGACAAATAATTAGAGCGGACAAATATGCAATCAGAAATATACCCTGGAATTACAGGGTAGTTCCAAATCTGAGTCGGGATGAAAGACAGGCCTTACAACAATTAAAAAATAACAGATCCATTGTGATCAAGCCGGCCGACAAAGGCAGTGCTGTGGTCATAATGGATAGATATGCATACATAATGGAGGCGGAACGGCAGTTGAACCAGGAAGAATACTATAAAAAACTCACAGAACCTATCTTCCTTAAAACGGTTCCTGTCGTGCGGGACATTCTTATTAAATTAAGGGAGGAGGGTTTCATAAACAAAAAACAAGAAATTTACCTGATGGGCCCTGATGATCCACGCCCCAGGTATTTCTACCTCCTCCCTAAAATTCATAAGGAACCACACACTTGGAGTGTTCCCTTTGAGATGCCCCCAGGCCGCCCCATTGTCTCTGACTGTGGCAGTGAAACACAGGCCACAGCAGAGTATATCGAATATTTTCTTAACCCGATAAGTACCAGACACCCCAGCTACATTAAGGATACCTATGACTTCATTGAAAAGATAAAAAATCTTTCTCTCCCGTCTGACTGTTTCCTGTTCACTATCGATATTGATAGTTTATATACCAACATTGAAACACCAGCTGGTATGGAAGCGGTCAGAGAGTGGTTTATTAAATTCCCTGATAAAAACAGACCTGAGGAAGCGATTTTGAAATTGCTGGATATTAACCTTACAAAAAATGATTTTGAGTTTAATTCCAAGCATTACCTTCAGGTCAAAGGCACAGCCATGGGCAAAAAATTCGCCCCTTCCTATGCCAACATATTTATGGCAAGATGGGAGGAAAGGGCCCTGGCTGCTTGGGAATTTAAACCTTTCAGTTATTATAGGTTCCTCGATGACATTTGGGGTGTCTGGACCGGTACAGAGGTTCAATTTAAACAATTTGCGGACCACCTAAACAATTTTCACCGTTCTATAAAAATTAAATACACACTGGACAGAGCGGGGGTCAACTTTTTGGACACAGTAACCTACAAGGGCAAAGGGTTTGTGGAGACGGGCAAATTAGATGTTAGAGTCTATTTTAAAGACACGGACACTCATGCACTTCTCCACAAATCAAGCTTTCATCCTAAACATACTTTCAGGGGTATCGTGAAATCTCAGATACAGAGATTTCACAGAATATGTACCCAGCCCGAGGATTTCCTGGAGGCGAAAAGCATTCTCTTTTCTGCACTCCGGAAACGAGGTTATTCCCGTTCCTTCCTGAGAAGCTGTGAGAGTCGATTTCTCGAAAAGAGGAAAAGCGATAATAAAAAAATGATTCCATTAATCACAACCTTCTCTAAAGGAAGTGTCCATCTTAACAAGTTGATGAAATCTAATTTCCATCAATTTCATATGCAAAATAAAGTGTTGGACGACCACAAAATCATTTCAGCCTACCGCAAAAATCAAAATCTCAAGGATATTCTGGTCCGAAGCAGGTTGCCTCCCTCGGGAGAGGAAAAAAGGAAACCTGTCCCACCGGGAGAATACAGGCCAAAACGATGGATCCAGAATCCACAAAATAAAACCATCTATGAGATTTCCCCGGCCTTGAAACATGACACAAGCAATTGTGTCTATTTAATTTATTGCACAAAGTGCAATAAACAGTATGTGGGGGAGACCAGAAACACTTTGGCGGTGAGGTTGACACAACATAGATATAATATTAAACATAAAAAAGATTCACACACTGTGGTTGTCCAACACTTTATAAAACACGGTATTGAATCCCTAAGGTTTATGGGATTACAATATAACAGATGGTGGTCCCACCAAGATAGAAAAAAGGCAGAAAGAACATGGATTAACAATTTAAGTTCCATGCATCCATGGGGTTTGAATGAACAATCTAGAGTAGTTTAAGACTCATGTTCAGGACAACCAGTGGCGGAGATGTCGGTGCTTGGTGACTGTGAGGTAGGCCAGTGCACAACGTGGACGCTGGAGATTGCCCACTCTGCGCTTTCTAGCCCCCACCCTTACCTATCCCTAATCTTAACCTTCCCCTAACCATAACCTTTCCTACTTTTAGCTTTCTAACCCTATCTTTTCCCAACCCTAACCTTAACCCTAATTTACCCAACCCTAATTCTCCCTACCCCCAATCCCAAATCTTTCCTTTTGTTTCCGGCGTGGGAGCGGGCATGACCTGGCGTTGCGGCTATTTCCCCTAACCTAACCCAGCCAGTGCCACCTCCGATAGTTGAGCTACCGATGTATCCGCATTATCCATGGAACCTGTCAAAAAGAATAATATTTCATAAAATGATTATAAATAATGAATAGAAAATATTAATAATTATACTTGGATTTTTTTAAAAAATAATAATCTATTTTACTTACCTGGATTTACTTACCTGGCCTAATTAAATACAATTCAAAAAGATTGGGAAAGGAAAAAAAAAAAAAAAAAAAAGGAAAAATAAAGGAAGAGATATTATAATAATAATTATTATTTTTTTATATATATTTTTTATATTTTTTTGAATACAAGGAGACCATATTAGAGATTATCGGGGAGAGGAAAAAACCACTGAGGAAAATAAAAATAAGCTCCACACTGAAAAAGTTTCTTGTTATTTTCTTTTTTCCTTTTTTACAAGGGGGCGGAGCTTAGCCTCTGTGTGTGACTCACAGGCAAGCAGCCTCTCAGTTGGAGACAGAGAGCTATAGCAGCAACACGAGCTATTGTTGAGTTTTAGAGCCTATTTCTTTGAAAAAAATTGTTCAGAACTGGTGAAGGATTGTTAAAAGACTTTAGTCTTTCCTCCCTTTATAGCCAGTTTGA
The DNA here is from genome assembly GCF_024256425.1 of Clarias gariepinus. Classification (NCBI taxonomy): domain Eukaryota; kingdom Metazoa; phylum Chordata; class Actinopteri; order Siluriformes; family Clariidae; genus Clarias; species Clarias gariepinus. The sequence continues at coordinate 52,035,556 of NC_071100.1, read as the reverse complement.
ACTCTTTATTCAAGAGGACAAAACTTTTCTCTCTTTTGTGTGTATATATATATATATTTTTCCTCAATTTTCTTGAGTTTGTTTGGCTAATTAGCTTTTGCTTAGCATAGCTTTTTTCCTAGCAAACTCTTTTCCTCCCTGTTTCAGTTCTTTATTGAACTCACTACAATTTATTTTATTTTCTTCTGTATTCATTGTTTTCTTTTTCTCTTCCCTTTTCCCTTTTCCCATTTTTTGAATTTAATTATTTTCGGCAAGTCTATGCCTGATGAAGGCTTAAGCAAGCCGAAACGTTGCAGCAACGGACTTGCCATTTGTTTAAATCTATTTGGTTTATTTTATTTTGAGCAGCAACAGACTTGCCATATTGTTTAAAGAATTCTATTTTGTTTTACTTTGAATATGTCATACCGTGGTCCATTCTATTCAGGACGGGGGCGACCCTACTCCCATCCTGATGATTGGGGATGGAGAGACAGGTATCCCTGTCCTGAGGAATGGTATCACAACGTCAGATACCAGGAATACAGAGTTCCCCAAAACACTAGGGAGTTCAGAAATAGCAAACTGTACCCCAGATTCACTCAGAACTACCCTAGACATATTCCTGAATGGAGCGATTATGACCCCTACTGGAGACAGTGGGGACGTGCTCCAAGACGTAAGAGCCCTCAGCAAAGACCACGATCCACTAGTGGCAAACAACGGGGCACTACAAATGACAAAAAGTCGAAACAAAAACAGGGCAAAAAACAGAAAAAACAGCCCAAACAAACTAGGAGGGGTAGAAATAAAAAACAAACTGCAGAAGCCCAAGATAAAAAATTTAGAAGCTTAGTTAAACAATTATTAGAATTACTGAGATCCTTCCATCATCTAGAGAAGATCTCTATACATGCGGAGGAGGAACCTCCTTCTTTTACTAAGCTCACATATTTTCTGGGCGATGTAGTAAAACCGGCTAATCTGACACCAGAAACAAAAACCCTCCTAGAAGGTAATGCCAAAAATTGGGCATACACCACACGCCTAATCCTGCAAGACCACTACATAAATTTCATTGAGAAAGAGAGTGAAATCTTGCAGAAAACACTGATTGGGGATTGGGACACAGCCCTTAAGGTTGCAATTAAGTGGTACAGAAGGAGATATCCCAAAAGACATATGCAGGAGCCTATAAAGAAAGTAGAGGCACTCCTGCTGTCTTTTGATCGGATTGAAGAACGAAGGGATAGGGACACAGAAAGGGATAGGGTCACCTCTGTTATCACAGAGGAAGATTTCCCACCCCTGTCACAGGCCCCAGAACTCCCTTCTCCTGTACCCACTGCAACTAGAGAGAGAACACCTCCTCCGTCCCTTACCCCTTTTCCCATTGCACTGCCACGTAGGATCCCGCGGCCTAGGCAGCGGATCACAGTGCAAGTGTCTTCCCCGAAAAATCCGGCGGTCGCACATCAGGATGAACATCCAGAACTACTGGAAGTTCATAGTGACCCGGGAACTCAAAAAACATCCACAGATATGCCAGTTCCCACAGAAAGGTCACGAACACAGGATGATGTGTCTCATACACAACATGAGGAGGTTCTCTCACACGTAGATACACGTGAGGAGTTCTCCTTGCCAGTGGTTCAGATACATGCAATTCAGTGCAGTAGTAGTTCATCCGATGTAAGCGATACTGAACTAGAGCCTCTTATCAATTTTGAGGATGATCGGGGAGAGTTAGACACCCTCCCACTTATGGATTCCCCTTGTACACTGGGGTTCCGGGTGGGGGGATGTCTTTTACCCGAACCCCCTCTAGATCAGTCTAATGTGTTCACAAGCACACCGTCTGAGTCACCAAAAGCGTACAAGCCCATTAGACACCTGCGCACAGTTAGGAAACTGGTTGATTGGGGTCTTAGTGTACGGAAAAAATATTGCATTCTGGGGGACTCCAATGTGAGTAGATTTCCTCATCACTCCTTTGCTGATGTCCAAATTGACAGCTACCCGGGTGCTACATTCCGACATGCAGAAAACCTAATTAAAAAAGCACAGGTGCACGTGGCTGTAGAGAAAGTGATCTTATCCTTCGGGATAAATCACCGTGGTCAAAAAGCTAAGTTAACGGCTATTAAAGAAATGCAGCGGGCTTTAAAGGCAGCAAGGGAGAAATTCCCCAATGCCGATATCATAATCCCGCTTATTAATTTCTCCAGGACATTAAAGAGAGATGAACAGGTGATCCTGGATAACCTAAATAGCCACATCCAGAGAAACATGTCTCACCTGCCATTATTGCCCAAGGCGCAATTTAAAGTAGGTGATGATCAAATTCACTGGACATTAAATTGTGCTCGCGCCATATTCGAACAATGGGTCGAGCACTTAAACTTAGCTGCCCTATAAACCCAAAACCGGGATTATCAGATAGGAAGAGTGAAGTTTTAAATTTATCTAAACACTTCACACCTACAAAAGGGCAAATTCAATTATTGAGCAAGGGCCTTACTTTCATCCCCACACCCAAAATTAACATAAACACAAAAAAACTACTGATTGCTGATATACAACAATATCATAGAAGACTGCTTCTGGCAGCCTTCTATAGATATGAGAAGGAGGGAGAAATCCTTCCGTTTGTAGGGAAATCCAGTTGGACTCCCAAATTATCCCAAGTCCCAAATACCATCAGACAAATAATTAGAGCGGACAAATATGCAATCAGAAATATACCCTGGAATTACAGGGTAGTTCCAAATCTGAGTCGGGATGAAAGACAGGCCTTACAACAATTAAAAAATAACAGATCCATTGTGATCAAGCCGGCCGACAAAGGCAGTGCTGTGGTCATAATGGATAGATATGCATACATAATGGAGGCGGAACGGCAGTTGAACCAGGAAGAATACTATAAAAAACTCACAGAACCTATCTTCCTTAAAACGGTTCCTGTCGTGCGGGACATTCTTATTAAATTAAGGGAGGAGGGTTTCATAAACAAAAAACAAGAAATTTACCTGATGGGCCCTGATGATCCACGCCCCAGGTATTTCTACCTCCTCCCTAAAATTCATAAGGAACCACACACTTGGAGTGTTCCCTTTGAGATGCCCCCAGGCCGCCCCATTGTCTCTGACTGTGGCAGTGAAACACAGGCCACAGCAGAGTATATCGAATATTTTCTTAACCCGATAAGTACCAGACACCCCAGCTACATTAAGGATACCTATGACTTCATTGAAAAGATAAAAAATCTTTCTCTCCCGTCTGACTGTTTCCTGTTCACTATCGATATTGATAGTTTATATACCAACATTGAAACACCAGCTGGTATGGAAGCGGTCAGAGAGTGGTTTATTAAATTCCCTGATAAAAACAGACCTGAGGAAGCGATTTTGAAATTGCTGGATATTAACCTTACAAAAAATGATTTTGAGTTTAATTCCAAGCATTACCTTCAGGTCAAAGGCACAGCCATGGGCAAAAAATTCGCCCCTTCCTATGCCAACATATTTATGGCAAGATGGGAGGAAAGGGCCCTGGCTGCTTGGGAATTTAAACCTTTCAGTTATTATAGGTTCCTCGATGACATTTGGGGTGTCTGGACCGGTACAGAGGTTCAATTTAAACAATTTGCGGACCACCTAAACAATTTTCACCGTTCTATAAAAATTAAATACACACTGGACAGAGCGGGGGTCAACTTTTTGGACACAGTAACCTACAAGGGCAAAGGGTTTGTGGAGACGGGCAAATTAGATGTTAGAGTCTATTTTAAAGACACGGACACTCATGCACTTCTCCACAAATCAAGCTTTCATCCTAAACATACTTTCAGGGGTATCGTGAAATCTCAGATACAGAGATTTCACAGAATATGTACCCAGCCCGAGGATTTCCTGGAGGCGAAAAGCATTCTCTTTTCTGCACTCCGGAAACGAGGTTATTCCCGTTCCTTCCTGAGAAGCTGTGAGAGTCGATTTCTCGAAAAGAGGAAAAGCGATAATAAAAAAATGATTCCATTAATCACAACCTTCTCTAAAGGAAGTGTCCATCTTAACAAGTTGATGAAATCTAATTTCCATCAATTTCATATGCAAAATAAAGTGTTGGACGACCACAAAATCATTTCAGCCTACCGCAAAAATCAAAATCTCAAGGATATTCTGGTCCGAAGCAGGTTGCCTCCCTCGGGAGAGGAAAAAAGGAAACCTGTCCCACCGGGAGAATACAGGCCAAAACGATGGATCCAGAATCCACAAAATAAAACCATCTATGAGATTTCCCCGGCCTTGAAACATGACACAAGCAATTGTGTCTATTTAATTTATTGCACAAAGTGCAATAAACAGTATGTGGGGGAGACCAGAAACACTTTGGCGGTGAGGTTGACACAACATAGATATAATATTAAACATAAAAAAGATTCACACACTGTGGTTGTCCAACACTTTATAAAACACGGTATTGAATCCCTAAGGTTTATGGGATTACAATATAACAGATGGTGGTCCCACCAAGATAGAAAAAAGGCAGAAAGAACATGGATTAACAATTTAAGTTCCATGCATCCATGGGGTTTGAATGAACAATCTAGAGTAGTTTAAGACTCATGTTCAGGACAACCAGTGGCGGAGATGTCGGTGCTTGGTGACTGTGAGGTAGGCCAGTGCACAACGTGGACGCTGGAGATTGCCCACTCTGCGCTTTCTAGCCCCCACCCTTACCTATCCCTAATCTTAACCTTCCCCTAACCATAACCTTTCCTACTTTTAGCTTTCTAACCCTATCTTTTCCCAACCCTAACCTTAACCCTAATTTACCCAACCCTAATTCTCCCTACCCCCAATCCCAAATCTTTCCTTTTGTTTCCGGCGTGGGAGCGGGCATGACCTGGCGTTGCGGCTATTTCCCCTAACCTAACCCAGCCAGTGCCACCTCCGATAGTTGAGCTACCGATGTATCCGCATTATCCATGGAACCTGTCAAAAAGAATAATATTTCATAAAATGATTATAAATAATGAATAGAAAATATTAATAATTATACTTGGATTTTTTTAAAAAATAATAATCTATTTTACTTACCTGGATTTACTTACCTGGCCTAATTAAATACAATTCAAAAAGATTGGGAAAGGAAAAAAAAAAAAAAAAAAAAAAAGGAAAAATAAAGGAAGAGATATTATAATAATAATTATTATTTTTTTATATATATTTTTTATATTTTTTTGAATACAAGGAGACCATATTAGAGATTATCGGGGAGAGGAAAAAACCACTGAGGAAAATAAAAATAAGCTCCACACTGAAAAAGTTTCTTGTTATTTTCTTTTTTCCTTTTTTACAAGGGGGCGGAGCTTAGCCTCTGTGTGTGACTCACAGGCAAGCAGCCTCTCAGTTGGAGACAGAGAGCTATAGCAGCAACACGAGCTATTGTTGAGTTTTAGAGCCTATTTCTTTGAAAAAAATTGTTCAGAACTGGTGAAGGATTGTTAAAAGACTTTAGTCTTTCCTCCCTTTATAGCCAGTTTGAACTCTTTATTCAAGAGGACAAAACTTTTCTCTCTTTTGTGTGTATATATATATATATTTTTCCTCAATTTTCTTGAGTTTGTTTGGCTAATTAGCTTTTGCTTAGCATAGCTTTTTTCCTAGCAAACTCTTTTCCTCCCTGTTTCAGTTCTTTATTGAACTCACTACAATTTATTTTATTTTCTTCTGTATTCATTGTTTTCTTTTTCTCTTCCCTTTTCCCTTTTCCCATTTTTTGAATTTAATTATTTTCGGCAAGTCTATGCCTGATGAAGGCTTAAGCAAGCCGAAACGTTGCAGCAACGGACTTGCCATTTGTTTAAATCTATTTGGTTTATTTTATTTTGAGCAGCAACAGACTTGCCATATTGTTTAAAGAATTCTATTTTGTTTTACTTTGAATATGTCATACCGTGGTCCATTCTATTCAGGACGGGGGCGACCCTACTCCCATCCTGATGATTGGGGATGGAGAGACAGGTATCCCTGTCCTGAGGAATGGTATCACAACGTCAGATACCAGGAATACAGAGTTCCCCAAAACACTAGGGAGTTCAGAAATAGCAAACTGTACCCCAGATTCACTCAGAACTACCCTAGACATATTCCTGAATGGAGCGATTATGACCCCTACTGGAGACAGTGGGGACGTGCTCCAAGACGTAAGAGCCCTCAGCAAAGACCACGATCCACTAGTGGCAAACAACGGGGCACTACAAATGACAAAAAGTCGAAACAAAAACAGGGCAAAAAACAGAAAAAACAGCCCAAACAAACTAGGAGGGGTAGAAATAAAAAACAAACTGCAGAAGCCCAAGATAAAAAATTTAGAAGCTTAGTTAAACAATTATTAGAATTACTGAGATCCTTCCATCATCTAGAGAAGATCTCTATACATGCGGAGGAGGAACCTCCTTCTTTTACTAAGCTCACATATTTTCTGGGCGATGTAGTAAAACCGGCTAATCTGACACCAGAAACAAAAACCCTCCTAGAAGGTAATGCCAAAAATTGGGCATACACCACACGCCTAATCCTGCAAGACCACTACATAAATTTCATTGAGAAAGAGAGTGAAATCTTGCAGAAAACACTGATTGGGGATTGGGACACAGCCCTTAAGGTTGCAATTAAGTGGTACAGAAGGAGATATCCCAAAAGACATATGCAGGAGCCTATAAAGAAAGTAGAGGCACTCCTGCTGTCTTTTGATCGGATTGAAGAACGAAGGGATAGGGACACAGAAAGGGATAGGGTCACCTCTGTTATCACAGAGGAAGATTTCCCACCCCTGTCACAGGCCCCAGAACTCCCTTCTCCTGTACCCACTGCAACTAGAGAGAGAACACCTCCTCCGTCCCTTACCCCTTTTCCCATTGCACTGCCACGTAGGATCCCGCGGCCTAGGCAGCGGATCACAGTGCAAGTGTCTTCCCCGAAAAATCCGGCGGTCGCACATCAGGATGAACATCCAGAACTACTGGAAGTTCATAGTGACCCGGGAACTCAAAAAACATCCACAGATATGCCAGTTCCCACAGAAAGGTCACGAACACAGGATGATGTGTCTCATACACAACATGAGGAGGTTCTCTCACACGTAGATACACGTGAGGAGTTCTCCTTGCCAGTGGTTCAGATACATGCAATTCAGTGCAGTAGTAGTTCATCCGATGTAAGCGATACTGAACTAGAGCCTCTTATCAATTTTGAGGATGATCGGGGAGAGTTAGACACCCTCCCACTTATGGATTCCCCTTGTACACTGGGGTTCCGGGTGGGGGGATGTCTTTTACCCGAACCCCCTCTAGATCAGTCTAATGTGTTCACAAGCACACCGTCTGAGTCACCAAAAGCGTACAAGCCCATTAGACACCTGCGCACAGTTAGGAAACTGGTTGATTGGGGTCTTAGTGTACGGAAAAAATATTGCATTCTGGGGGACTCCAATGTGAGTAGATTTCCTCATCACTCCTTTGCTGATGTCCAAATTGACAGCTACCCGGGTGCTACATTCCGACATGCAGAAAACCTAATTAAAAAAGCACAGGTGCACGTGGCTGTAGAGAAAGTGATCTTATCCTTCGGGATAAATCACCGTGGTCAAAAAGCTAAGTTAACGGCTATTAAAGAAATGCAGCGGGCTTTAAAGGCAGCAAGGGAGAAATTCCCCAATGCCGATATCATAATCCCGCTTATTAATTTCTCCAGGACATTAAAGAGAGATGAACAGGTGATCCTGGATAACCTAAATAGCCACATCCAGAGAAACATGTCTCACCTGCCATTATTGCCCAAGGCGCAATTTAAAGTAGGTGATGATCAAATTCACTGGACATTAAATTGTGCTCGCGCCATATTCGAACAATGGGTCGAGCACTTAAACTTAGCTGCCCTATAAACCCAAAACCGGGATTATCAGATAGGAAGAGTGAAGTTTTAAATTTATCTAAACACTTCACACCTACAAAAGGGCAAATTCAATTATTGAGCAAGGGCCTTACTTTCATCCCCACACCCAAAATTAACATAAACACAAAAAAACTACTGATTGCTGATATACAACAATATCATAGAAGACTGCTTCTGGCAGCCTTCTATAGATATGAGAAGGAGGGAGAAATCCTTCCGTTTGTAGGGAAATCCAGTTGGACTCCCAAATTATCCCAAGTCCCAAATACCATCAGACAAATAATTAGAGCGGACAAATATGCAATCAGAAATATACCCTGGAATTACAGGGTAGTTCCAAATCTGAGTCGGGATGAAAGACAGGCCTTACAACAATTAAAAAATAACAGATCCATTGTGATCAAGCCGGCCGACAAAGGCAGTGCTGTGGTCATAATGGATAGATATGCATACATAATGGAGGCGGAACGGCAGTTGAACCAGGAAGAATACTATAAAAAACTCACAGAACCTATCTTCCTTAAAACGGTTCCTGTCGTGCGGGACATTCTTATTAAATTAAGGGAGGAGGGTTTCATAAACAAAAAACAAGAAATTTACCTGATGGGCCCTGATGATCCACGCCCCAGGTATTTCTACCTCCTCCCTAAAATTCATAAGGAACCACACACTTGGAGTGTTCCCTTTGAGATGCCCCCAGGCCGCCCCATTGTCTCTGACTGTGGCAGTGAAACACAGGCCACAGCAGAGTATATCGAATATTTTCTTAACCCGATAAGTACCAGACACCCCAGCTACATTAAGGATACCTATGACTTCATTGAAAAGATAAAAAATCTTTCTCTCCCGTCTGACTGTTTCCTGTTCACTATCGATATTGATAGTTTATATACCAACATTGAAACACCAGCTGGTATGGAAGCGGTCAGAGAGTGGTTTATTAAATTCCCTGATAAAAACAGACCTGAGGAAGCGATTTTGAAATTGCTGGATATTAACCTTACAAAAAATGATTTTGAGTTTAATTCCAAGCATTACCTTCAGGTCAAAGGCACAGCCATGGGCAAAAAATTCGCCCCTTCCTATGCCAACATATTTATGGCAAGATGGGAGGAAAGGGCCCTGGCTGCTTGGGAATTTAAACCTTTCAGTTATTATAGGTTCCTCGATGACATTTGGGGTGTCTGGACCGGTACAGAGGTTCAATTTAAACAATTTGCGGACCACCTAAACAATTTTCACCGTTCTATAAAAATTAAATACACACTGGACAGAGCGGGGGTCAACTTTTTGGACACAGTAACCTACAAGGGCAAAGGGTTTGTGGAGACGGGCAAATTAGATGTTAGAGTCTATTTTAAAGACACGGACACTCATGCACTTCTCCACAAATCAAGCTTTCATCCTAAACATACTTTCAGGGGTATCGTGAAATCTCAGATACAGAGATTTCACAGAATATGTACCCAGCCCGAGGATTTCCTGGAGGCGAAAAGCATTCTCTTTTCTGCACTCCGGAAACGAGGTTATTCCCGTTCCTTCCTGAGAAGCTGTGAGAGTCGATTTCTCGAAAAGAGGAAAAGCGATAATAAAAAAATGATTCCATTAATCACAACCTTCTCTAAAGGAAGTGTCCATCTTAACAAGTTGATGAAATCTAATTTCCATCAATTTCATATGCAAAATAAAGTGTTGGACGACCACAAAATCATTTCAGCCTACCGCAAAAATCAAAATCTCAAGGATATTCTGGTCCGAAGCAGGTTGCCTCCCTCGGGAGAGGAAAAAAGGAAACCTGTCCCACCGGGAGAATACAGGCCAAAACGATGGATCCAGAATCCACAAAATAAAACCATCTATGAGATTTCCCCGGCCTTGAAACATGACACAAGCAATTGTGTCTATTTAATTTATTGCACAAAGTGCAATAAACAGTATGTGGGGGAGACCAGAAACACTTTGGCGGTGAGGTTGACACAACATAGATATAATATTAAACATAAAAAAGATTCACACACTGTGGTTGTCCAACACTTTATAAAACACGGTATTGAATCCCTAAGGTTTATGGGATTACAATATAACAGATGGTGGTCCCACCAAGATAGAAAAAAGGCAGAAAGAACATGGATTAACAATTTAAGTTCCATGCATCCATGGGGTTTGAATGAACAATCTAGAGTAGTTTAAGACTCATGTTCAGGACAACCAGTGGCGGAGATGTCGGTGCTTGGTGACTGTGAGGTAGGCCAGTGCACAACGTGGACGCTGGAGATTGCCCACTCTGCGCTTTCTAGCCCCCACCCTTACCTATCCCTAATCTTAACCTTCCCCTAACCATAACCTTTCCTACTTTTAGCTTTCTAACCCTATCTTTTCCCAACCCTAACCTTAACCCTAATTTACCCAACCCTAATTCTCCCTACCCCCAATCCCAAATCTTTCCTTTTGTTTCCGGCGTGGGAGCGGGCATGACCTGGCGTTGCGGCTATTTCCCCTAACCTAACCCAGCCAGTGCCACCTCCGATAGTTGAGCTACCGATGTATCCGCATTATCCATGGAACCTGTCAAAAAGAATAATATTTCATAAAATGATTATAAATAATGAATAGAAAATATTAATAATTATACTTGGATTTTTTTAAAAAATAATAATCTATTTTACTTACCTGGATTTACTTACCTGGCCTAATTAAATACAATTCAAAAAGATTGGGAAAGGAAAAAAAAAAAAAAAAAAAAGGAAAAATAAAGGAAGAGATATTATAATAATAATTATTATTTTTTTATATATATTTTTTATATTTTTTTGAATACAAGGAGACCATATTAGAGATTATCGGGGAGAGGAAAAAACCACTGAGGAAAATAAAAATAAGCTCCACACTGAAAAAGTTTCTTGTTATTTTCTTTTTTCCTTTTTTACAAGGGGGCGGAGCTTAGCCTCTGTGTGTGACTCACAGGCAAGCAGCCTCTCAGTTGGAGACAGAGAGCTATAGCAGCAACACGAGCTATTGTTGAGTTTTAGAGCCTATTTCTTTGAAAAAAATTGTTCAGAACTGGTGAAGGATTGTTAAAAGACTTTAGTCTTTCCTCCCTTTATAGCCAGTTTGAACTCTTTATTCAAGAGGACAAAACTTTTCTCTCTTTTGTGTGTATATATATATATATTTTTCCTCAATTTTCTTGAGTTTGTTTGGCTAATTAGCTTTTGCTTAGCATAGCTTTTTTCCTAGCAAACTCTTTTCCTCCCTGTTTCAGTTCTTTATTGAACTCACTACAATTTATTTTATTTTCTTCTGTATTCATTGTTTTCTTTTTCTCTTCCCTTTTCCCTTTTCCCATTTTTTGAATTTAATTATTTTCGGCAAGTCTATGCCTGATGAAGGCTTAAGCAAGCCGAAACGTTGCAGCAACGGACTTGCCATTTGTTTAAATCTATTTGGTTTATTTTATTTTGAGCAGCAACAGACTTGCCATATTGTTTAAAGAATTCTATTTTGTTTTACTTTGAATATGTCATACCGTGGTCCATTCTATTCAGGACGGGGGCGACCCTACTCCCATCCTGATGATTGGGGATGGAGAGACAGGTATCCCTGTCCTGAGGAATGGTATCACAACGTCAGATACCAGGAATACAGAGTTCCCCAAAACACTAGGGAGTTCAGAAATAGCAAACTGTACCCCAGATTCACTCAGAACTACCCTAGACATATTCCTGAATGGAGCGATTATGACCCCTACTGGAGACAGTGGGGACGTGCTCCAAGACGTAAGAGCCCTCAGCAAAGACCACGATCCACTAGTGGCAAACAACGGGGCACTACAAATGACAAAAAGTCGAAACAAAAACAGGGCAAAAAACAGAAAAAACAGCCCAAACAAACTAGGAGGGGTAGAAATAAAAAACAAACTGCAGAAGCCCAAGATAAAAAATTTAGAAGCTTAGTTAAACAATTATTAGAATTACTGAGATCCTTCCATCATCTAGAGAAGATCTCTATACATGCGGAGGAGGAACCTCCTTCTTTTACTAAGCTCACATATTTTCTGGGCGATGTAGTAAAACCGGCTAATCTGACACCAGAAACAAAAACCCTCCTAGAAGGTAATGCCAAAAATTGGGCATACACCACACGCCTAATCCTGCAAGACCACTACATAAATTTCATTGAGAAAGAGAGTGAAATCTTGCAGAAAACACTGATTGGGGATTGGGACACAGCCCTTAAGGTTGCAATTAAGTGGTACAGAAGGAGATATCCCAAAAGACATATGCAGGAGCCTATAAAGAAAGTAGAGGCACTCCTGCTGTCTTTTGATCGGATTGAAGAACGAAGGGATAGGGACACAGAAAGGGATAGGGTCACCTCTGTTATCACAGAGGAAGATTTCCCACCCCTGTCACAGGCCCCAGAACTCCCTTCTCCTGTACCCACTGCAACTAGAGAGAGAACACCTCCTCCGTCCCTTACCCCTTTTCCCATTGCACTGCCACGTAGGATCCCGCGGCCTAGGCAGCGGATCACAGTGCAAGTGTCTTCCCCGAAAAATCCGGCGGTCGCACATCAGGATGAACATCCAGAACTACTGGAAGTTCATAGTGACCCGGGAACTCAAAAAACATCCACAGATATGCCAGTTCCCACAGAAAGGTCACGAACACAGGATGATGTGTCTCATACACAACATGAGGAGGTTCTCTCACACGTAGATACACGTGAGGAGTTCTCCTTGCCAGTGGTTCAGATACATGCAATTCAGTGCAGTAGTAGTTCATCCGATGTAAGCGATACTGAACTAGAGCCTCTTATCAATTTTGAGGATGATCGGGGAGAGTTAGACACCCTCCCACTTATGGATTCCCCTTGTACACTGGGGTTCCGGGTGGGGGGATGTCTTTTACCCGAACCCCCTCTAGATCAGTCTAATGTGTTCACAAGCACACCGTCTGAGTCACCAAAAGCGTACAAGCCCATTAGACACCTGCGCACAGTTAGGAAACTGGTTGATTGGGGTCTTAGTGTACGGAAAAAATATTGCATTCTGGGGGACTCCAATGTGAGTAGATTTCCTCATCACTCCTTTGCTGATGTCCAAATTGACAGCTACCCGGGTGCTACATTCCGACATGCAGAAAACCTAATTAAAAAAGCACAGGTGCACGTGGCTGTAGAGAAAGTGATCTTATCCTTCGGGATAAATCACCGTGGTCAAAAAGCTAAGTTAACGGCTATTAAAGAAATGCAGCGGGCTTTAAAGGCAGCAAGGGAGAAATTCCCCAATGCCGATATCATAATCCCGCTTATTAATTTCTCCAGGACATTAAAGAGAGATGAACAGGTGATCCTGGATAACCTAAATAGCCACATCCAGAGAAACATGTCTCACCTGCCATTATTGCCCAAGGCGCAATTTAAAGTAGGTGATGATCAAATTCACTGGACATTAAATTGTGCTCGCGCCATATTCGAACAATGGGTCGAGCACTTAAACTTAGCTGCCCTATAAACCCAAAACCGGGATTATCAGATAGGAAGAGTGAAGTTTTAAATTTATCTAAACACTTCACACCTACAAAAGGGCAAATTCAATTATTGAGCAAGGGCCTTACTTTCATCCCCACACCCAAAATTAACATAAACACAAAAAAACTACTGATTGCTGATATACAACAATATCATAGAAGACTGCTTCTGGCAGCCTTCTATAGATATGAGAAGGAGGGAGAAATCCTTCCGTTTGTAGGGAAATCCAGTTGGACTCCCAAATTATCCCAAGTCCCAAATACCATCAGACAAATAATTAGAGCGGACAAATATGCAATCAGAAATATACCCTGGAATTACAGGGTAGTTCCAAATCTGAGTCGGGATGAAAGACAGGCCTTACAACAATTAAAAAATAACAGATCCATTGTGATCAAGCCGGCCGACAAAGGCAGTGCTGTGGTCATAATGGATAGATATGCATACATAATGGAGGCGGAACGGCAGTTGAACCAGGAAGAATACTATAAAAAACTCACAGAACCTATCTTCCTTAAAACGGTTCCTGTCGTGCGGGACATTCTTATTAAATTAAGGGAGGAGGGTTTCATAAACAAAAAACAAGAAATTTACCTGATGGGCCCTGATGATCCACGCCCCAGGTATTTCTACCTCCTCCCTAAAATTCATAAGGAACCACACACTTGGAGTGTTCCCTTTGAGATGCCCCCAGGCCGCCCCATTGTCTCTGACTGTGGCAGTGAAACACAGGCCACAGCAGAGTATATCGAATATTTTCTTAACCCGATAAGTACCAGACACCCCAGCTACATTAAGGATACCTATGACTTCATTGAAAAGATAAAAAATCTTTCTCTCCCGTCTGACTGTTTCCTGTTCACTATCGATATTGATAGTTTATATACCAACATTGAAACACCAGCTGGTATGGAAGCGGTCAGAGAGTGGTTTATTAAATTCCCTGATAAAAACAGACCTGAGGAAGCGATTTTGAAATTGCTGGATATTAACCTTACAAAAAATGATTTTGAGTTTAATTCCAAGCATTACCTTCAGGTCAAAGGCACAGCCATGGGCAAAAAATTCGCCCCTTCCTATGCCAACATATTTATGGCAAGATGGGAGGAAAGGGCCCTGGCTGCTTGGGAATTTAAACCTTTCAGTTATTATAGGTTCCTCGATGACATTTGGGGTGTCTGGACCGGTACAGAGGTTCAATTTAAACAATTTGCGGACCACCTAAACAATTTTCACCGTTCTATAAAAATTAAATACACACTGGACAGAGCGGGGGTCAACTTTTTGGACACAGTAACCTACAAGGGCAAAGGGTTTGTGGAGACGGGCAAATTAGATGTTAGAGTCTATTTTAAAGACACGGACACTCATGCACTTCTCCACAAATCAAGCTTTCATCCTAAACATACTTTCAGGGGTATCGTGAAATCTCAGATACAGAGATTTCACAGAATATGTACCCAGCCCGAGGATTTCCTGGAGGCGAAAAGCATTCTCTTTTCTGCACTCCGGAAACGAGGTTATTCCCGTTCCTTCCTGAGAAGCTGTGAGAGTCGATTTCTCGAAAAGAGGAAAAGCGATAATAAAAAAATGATTCCATTAATCACAACCTTCTCTAAAGGAAGTGTCCATCTTAACAAGTTGATGAAATCTAATTTCCATCAATTTCATATGCAAAATAAAGTGTTGGACGACCACAAAATCATTTCAGCCTACCGCAAAAATCAAAATCTCAAGGATATTCTGGTCCGAAGCAGGTTGCCTCCCTCGGGAGAGGAAAAAAGGAAACCTGTCCCACCGGGAGAATACAGGCCAAAACGATGGATCCAGAATCCACAAAATAAAACCATCTATGAGATTTCCCCGGCCTTGAAACATGACACAAGCAATTGTGTCTATTTAATTTATTGCACAAAGTGCAATAAACAGTATGTGGGGGAGACCAGAAACACTTTGGCGGTGAGGTTGACACAACATAGATATAATATTAAACATAAAAAAGATTCACACACTGTGGTTGTCCAACACTTTATAAAACACGGTATTGAATCCCTAAGGTTTATGGGATTACAATATAACAGATGGTGGTCCCACCAAGATAGAAAAAAGGCAGAAAGAACATGGATTAACAATTTAAGTTCCATGCATCCATGGGGTTTGAATGAACAATCTAGAGTAGTTTAAGACTCATGTTCAGGACAACCAGTGGCGGAGATGTCGGTGCTTGGTGACTGTGAGGTAGGCCAGTGCACAACGTGGACGCTGGAGATTGCCCACTCTGCGCTTTCTAGCCCCCACCCTTACCTATCCCTAATCTTAACCTTCCCCTAACCATAACCTTTCCTACTTTTAGCTTTCTAACCCTATCTTTTCCCAACCCTAACCTTAACCCTAATTTACCCAACCCTAATTCTCCCTACCCCCAATCCCAAATCTTTCCTTTTGTTTCCGGCGTGGGAGCGGGCATGACCTGGCGTTGCGGCTATTTCCCCTAACCTAACCCAGCCAGTGCCACCTCCGATAGTTGAGCTACCGATGTATCCGCATTATCCATGGAACCTGTCAAAAAGAATAATATTTCATAAAATGATTATAAATAATGAATAGAAAATATTAATAATTATACTTGGATTTTTTTAAAAAATAATAATCTATTTTACTTACCTGGATTTACTTACCTGGCCTAATTAAATACAATTCAAAAAGATTGGGAAAGGAAAAAAAAAAAAAAAAAAAGGAAAAATAAAGGAAGAGATATTATAATAATAATTATTATTTTTTTATATATATTTTTTATATTTTTTTGAATACAAGGAGACCATATTAGAGATTATCGGGGAGAGGAAAAAACCACTGAGGAAAATAAAAATAAGCTCCACACTGAAAAAGTTTCTTGTTATTTTCTTTTTTCCTTTTTTACAAGGGGGCGGAGCTTAGCCTCTGTGTGTGACTCACAGGCAAGCAGCCTCTCAGTTGGAGACAGAGAGCTATAGCAGCAACACGAGCTATTGTTGAGTTTTAGAGCCTATTTCTTTGAAAAAAATTGTTCAGAACTGGTGAAGGATTGTTAAAAGACTTTAGTCTTTCCTCCCTTTATAGCCAGTTTGAACTCTTTATTCAAGAGGACAAAACTTTTCTCTCTTTTGTGTGTATATATATATATATTTTTCCTCAATTTTCTTGAGTTTGTTTGGCTAATTAGCTTTTGCTTAGCATAGCTTTTTTCCTAGCAAACTCTTTTCCTCCCTGTTTCAGTTCTTTATTGAACTCACTACAATTTATTTTATTTTCTTCTGTATTCATTGTTTTCTTTTTCTCTTCCCTTTTCCCTTTTCCCATTTTTTGAATTTAATTATTTTCGGCAAGTCTATGCCTGATGAAGGCTTAAGCAAGCCGAAACGTTGCAGCAACGGACTTGCCATTTGTTTAAATCTATTTGGTTTATTTTATTTTGAGCAGCAACAGACTTGCCATATTGTTTAAAGAATTCTATTTTGTTTTACTTTGAATATGTCATACCGTGGTCCATTCTATTCAGGACGGGGGCGACCCTACTCCCATCCTGATGATTGGGGATGGAGAGACAGGTATCCCTGTCCTGAGGAATGGTATCACAACGTCAGATACCAGGAATACAGAGTTCCCCAAAACACTAGGGAGTTCAGAAATAGCAAACTGTACCCCAGATTCACTCAGAACTACCCTAGACATATTCCTGAATGGAGCGATTATGACCCCTACTGGAGACAGTGGGGACGTGCTCCAAGACGTAAGAGCCCTCAGCAAAGACCACGATCCACTAGTGGCAAACAACGGGGCACTACAAATGACAAAAAGTCGAAACAAAAACAGGGCAAAAAACAGAAAAAACAGCCCAAACAAACTAGGAGGGGTAGAAATAAAAAACAAACTGCAGAAGCCCAAGATAAAAAATTTAGAAGCTTAGTTAAACAATTATTAGAATTACTGAGATCCTTCCATCATCTAGAGAAGATCTCTATACATGCGGAGGAGGAACCTCCTTCTTTTACTAAGCTCACATATTTTCTGGGCGATGTAGTAAAACCGGCTAATCTGACACCAGAAACAAAAACCCTCCTAGAAGGTAATGCCAAAAATTGGGCATACACCACACGCCTAATCCTGCAAGACCACTACATAAATTTCATTGAGAAAGAGAGTGAAATCTTGCAGAAAACACTGATTGGGGATTGGGACACAGCCCTTAAGGTTGCAATTAAGTGGTACAGAAGGAGATATCCCAAAAGACATATGCAGGAGCCTATAAAGAAAGTAGAGGCACTCCTGCTGTCTTTTGATCGGATTGAAGAACGAAGGGATAGGGACACAGAAAGGGATAGGGTCACCTCTGTTATCACAGAGGAAGATTTCCCACCCCTGTCACAGGCCCCAGAACTCCCTTCTCCTGTACCCACTGCAACTAGAGAGAGAACACCTCCTCCGTCCCTTACCCCTTTTCCCATTGCACTGCCACGTAGGATCCCGCGGCCTAGGCAGCGGATCACAGTGCAAGTGTCTTCCCCGAAAAATCCGGCGGTCGCACATCAGGATGAACATCCAGAACTACTGGAAGTTCATAGTGACCCGGGAACTCAAAAAACATCCACAGATATGCCAGTTCCCACAGAAAGGTCACGAACACAGGATGATGTGTCTCATACACAACATGAGGAGGTTCTCTCACACGTAGATACACGTGAGGAGTTCTCCTTGCCAGTGGTTCAGATACATGCAATTCAGTGCAGTAGTAGTTCATCCGATGTAAGCGATACTGAACTAGAGCCTCTTATCAATTTTGAGGATGATCGGGGAGAGTTAGACACCCTCCCACTTATGGATTCCCCTTGTACACTGGGGTTCCGGGTGGGGGGATGTCTTTTACCCGAACCCCCTCTAGATCAGTCTAATGTGTTCACAAGCACACCGTCTGAGTCACCAAAAGCGTACAAGCCCATTAGACACCTGCGCACAGTTAGGAAACTGGTTGATTGGGGTCTTAGTGTACGGAAAAAATATTGCATTCTGGGGGACTCCAATGTGAGTAGATTTCCTCATCACTCCTTTGCTGATGTCCAAATTGACAGCTACCCGGGTGCTACATTCCGACATGCAGAAAACCTAATTAAAAAAGCACAGGTGCACGTGGCTGTAGAGAAAGTGATCTTATCCTTCGGGATAAATCACCGTGGTCAAAAAGCTAAGTTAACGGCTATTAAAGAAATGCAGCGGGCTTTAAAGGCAGCAAGGGAGAAATTCCCCAATGCCGATATCATAATCCCGCTTATTAATTTCTCCAGGACATTAAAGAGAGATGAACAGGTGATCCTGGATAACCTAAATAGCCACATCCAGAGAAACATGTCTCACCTGCCATTATTGCCCAAGGCGCAATTTAAAGTAGGTGATGATCAAATTCACTGGACATTAAATTGTGCTCGCGCCATATTCGAACAATGGGTCGAGCACTTAAACTTAGCTGCCCTATAAACCCAAAACCGGGATTATCAGATAGGAAGAGTGAAGTTTTAAATTTATCTAAACACTTCACACCTACAAAAGGGCAAATTCAATTATTGAGCAAGGGCCTTACTTTCATCCCCACACCCAAAATTAACATAAACACAAAAAAACTACTGATTGCTGATATACAACAATATCATAGAAGACTGCTTCTGGCAGCCTTCTATAGATATGAGAAGGAGGGAGAAATCCTTCCGTTTGTAGGGAAATCCAGTTGGACTCCCAAATTATCCCAAGTCCCAAATACCATCAGACAAATAATTAGAGCGGACAAATATGCAATCAGAAATATACCCTGGAATTACAGGGTAGTTCCAAATCTGAGTCGGGATGAAAGACAGGCCTTACAACAATTAAAAAATAACAGATCCATTGTGATCAAGCCGGCCGACAAAGGCAGTGCTGTGGTCATAATGGATAGATATGCATACATAATGGAGGCGGAACGGCAGTTGAACCAGGAAGAATACTATAAAAAACTCACAGAACCTATCTTCCTTAAAACGGTTCCTGTCGTGCGGGACATTCTTATTAAATTAAGGGAGGAGGGTTTCATAAACAAAAAACAAGAAATTTACCTGATGGGCCCTGATGATCCACGCCCCAGGTATTTCTACCTCCTCCCTAAAATTCATAAGGAACCACACACTTGGAGTGTTCCCTTTGAGATGCCCCCAGGCCGCCCCATTGTCTCTGACTGTGGCAGTGAAACACAGGCCACAGCAGAGTATATCGAATATTTTCTTAACCCGATAAGTACCAGACACCCCAGCTACATTAAGGATACCTATGACTTCATTGAAAAGATAAAAAATCTTTCTCTCCCGTCTGACTGTTTCCTGTTCACTATCGATATTGATAGTTTATATACCAACATTGAAACACCAGCTGGTATGGAAGCGGTCAGAGAGTGGTTTATTAAATTCCCTGATAAAAACAGACCTGAGGAAGCGATTTTGAAATTGCTGGATATTAACCTTACAAAAAATGATTTTGAGTTTAATTCCAAGCATTACCTTCAGGTCAAAGGCACAGCCATGGGCAAAAAATTCGCCCCTTCCTATGCCAACATATTTATGGCAAGATGGGAGGAAAGGGCCCTGGCTGCTTGGGAATTTAAACCTTTCAGTTATTATAGGTTCCTCGATGACATTTGGGGTGTCTGGACCGGTACAGAGGTTCAATTTAAACAATTTGCGGACCACCTAAACAATTTTCACCGTTCTATAAAAATTAAATACACACTGGACAGAGCGGGGGTCAACTTTTTGGACACAGTAACCTACAAGGGCAAAGGGTTTGTGGAGACGGGCAAATTAGATGTTAGAGTCTATTTTAAAGACACGGACACTCATGCACTTCTCCACAAATCAAGCTTTCATCCTAAACATACTTTCAGGGGTATCGTGAAATCTCAGATACAGAGATTTCACAGAATATGTACCCAGCCCGAGGATTTCCTGGAGGCGAAAAGCATTCTCTTTTCTGCACTCCGGAAACGAGGTTATTCCCGTTCCTTCCTGAGAAGCTGTGAGAGTCGATTTCTCGAAAAGAGGAAAAGCGATAATAAAAAAATGATTCCATTAATCACAACCTTCTCTAAAGGAAGTGTCCATCTTAACAAGTTGATGAAATCTAATTTCCATCAATTTCATATGCAAAATAAAGTGTTGGACGACCACAAAATCATTTCAGCCTACCGCAAAAATCAAAATCTCAAGGATATTCTGGTCCGAAGCAGGTTGCCTCCCTCGGGAGAGGAAAAAAGGAAACCTGTCCCACCGGGAGAATACAGGCCAAAACGATGGATCCAGAATCCACAAAATAAAACCATCTATGAGATTTCCCCGGCCTTGAAACATGACACAAGCAATTGTGTCTATTTAATTTATTGCACAAAGTGCAATAAACAGTATGTGGGGGAGACCAGAAACACTTTGGCGGTGAGGTTGACACAACATAGATATAATATTAAACATAAAAAAGATTCACACACTGTGGTTGTCCAACACTTTATAAAACACGGTATTGAATCCCTAAGGTTTATGGGATTACAATATAACAGATGGTGGTCCCACCAAGATAGAAAAAAGGCAGAAAGAACATGGATTAACAATTTAAGTTCCATGCATCCATGGGGTTTGAATGAACAATCTAGAGTAGTTTAAGACTCATGTTCAGGACAACCAGTGGCGGAGATGTCGGTGCTTGGTGACTGTGAGGTAGGCCAGTGCACAACGTGGACGCTGGAGATTGCCCACTCTGCGCTTTCTAGCCCCCACCCTTACCTATCCCTAATCTTAACCTTCCCCTAACCATAACCTTTCCTACTTTTAGCTTTCTAACCCTATCTTTTCCCAACCCTAACCTTAACCCTAATTTACCCAACCCTAATTCTCCCTACCCCCAATCCCAAATCTTTCCTTTTGTTTCCGGCGTGGGAGCGGGCATGACCTGGCGTTGCGGCTATTTCCCCTAACCTAACCCAGCCAGTGCCACCTCCGATAGTTGAGCTACCGATGTATCCGCATTATCCATGGAACCTGTCAAAAAGAATAATATTTCATAAAATGATTATAAATAATGAATAGAAAATATTAATAATTATACTTGGATTTTTTTAAAAAATAATAATCTATTTTACTTACCTGGATTTACTTACCTGGCCTAATTAAATACAATTCAAAAAGATTGGGAAAGGAAAAAAAAAAAAAAAAAAAAGGAAAAATAAAGGAAGAGATATTATAATAATAATTATTATTTTTTTATATATATTTTTTATATTTTTTTGAATACAAGGAGACCATATTAGAGATTATCGGGGAGAGGAAAAAACCACTGAGGAAAATAAAAATAAGCTCCACACTGAAAAAGTTTCTTGTTATTTTCTTTTTTCCTTTTTTACAAGGGGGCGGAGCTTAGCCTCTGTGTGTGACTCACAGGCAAGCAGCCTCTCAGTTGGAGACAGAGAGCTATAGCAGCAACACGAGCTATTGTTGAGTTTTAGAGCCTATTTCTTTGAAAAAAATTGTTCAGAACTGGTGAAGGATTGTTAAAAGACTTTAGTCTTTCCTCCCTTTATAGCCAGTTTGAACTCTTTATTCAAGAGGACAAAACTTTTCTCTCTTTTGTGTGTATATATATATATATTTTTCCTCAATTTTCTTGAGTTTGTTTGGCTAATTAGCTTTTGCTTAGCATAGCTTTTTTCCTAGCAAACTCTTTTCCTCCCTGTTTCAGTTCTTTATTGAACTCACTACAATTTATTTTATTTTCTTCTGTATTCATTGTTTTCTTTTTCTCTTCCCTTTTCCCTTTTCCCATTTTTTGAATTTAATTATTTTCGGCAAGTCTATGCCTGATGAAGGCTTAAGCAAGCCGAAACGTTGCAGCAACGGACTTGCCATTTGTTTAAATCTATTTGGTTTATTTTATTTTGAGCAGCAACAGACTTGCCATATTGTTTAAAGAATTCTATTTTGTTTTACTTTGAATATGTCATACCGTGGTCCATTCTATTCAGGACGGGGGCGACCCTACTCCCATCCTGATGATTGGGGATGGAGAGACAGGTATCCCTGTCCTGAGGAATGGTATCACAACGTCAGATACCAGGAATACAGAGTTCCCCAAAACACTAGGGAGTTCAGAAATAGCAAACTGTACCCCAGATTCACTCAGAACTACCCTAGACATATTCCTGAATGGAGCGATTATGACCCCTACTGGAGACAGTGGGGACGTGCTCCAAGACGTAAGAGCCCTCAGCAAAGACCACGATCCACTAGTGGCAAACAACGGGGCACTACAAATGACAAAAAGTCGAAACAAAAACAGGGCAAAAAACAGAAAAAACAGCCCAAACAAACTAGGAGGGGTAGAAATAAAAAACAAACTGCAGAAGCCCAAGATAAAAAATTTAGAAGCTTAGTTAAACAATTATTAGAATTACTGAGATCCTTCCATCATCTAGAGAAGATCTCTATACATGCGGAGGAGGAACCTCCTTCTTTTACTAAGCTCACATATTTTCTGGGCGATGTAGTAAAACCGGCTAATCTGACACCAGAAACAAAAACCCTCCTAGAAGGTAATGCCAAAAATTGGGCATACACCACACGCCTAATCCTGCAAGACCACTACATAAATTTCATTGAGAAAGAGAGTGAAATCTTGCAGAAAACACTGATTGGGGATTGGGACACAGCCCTTAAGGTTGCAATTAAGTGGTACAGAAGGAGATATCCCAAAAGACATATGCAGGAGCCTATAAAGAAAGTAGAGGCACTCCTGCTGTCTTTTGATCGGATTGAAGAACGAAGGGATAGGGACACAGAAAGGGATAGGGTCACCTCTGTTATCACAGAGGAAGATTTCCCACCCCTGTCACAGGCCCCAGAACTCCCTTCTCCTGTACCCACTGCAACTAGAGAGAGAACACCTCCTCCGTCCCTTACCCCTTTTCCCATTGCACTGCCACGTAGGATCCCGCGGCCTAGGCAGCGGATCACAGTGCAAGTGTCTTCCCCGAAAAATCCGGCGGTCGCACATCAGGATGAACATCCAGAACTACTGGAAGTTCATAGTGACCCGGGAACTCAAAAAACATCCACAGATATGCCAGTTCCCACAGAAAGGTCACGAACACAGGATGATGTGTCTCATACACAACATGAGGAGGTTCTCTCACACGTAGATACACGTGAGGAGTTCTCCTTGCCAGTGGTTCAGATACATGCAATTCAGTGCAGTAGTAGTTCATCCGATGTAAGCGATACTGAACTAGAGCCTCTTATCAATTTTGAGGATGATCGGGGAGAGTTAGACACCCTCCCACTTATGGATTCCCCTTGTACACTGGGGTTCCGGGTGGGGGGATGTCTTTTACCCGAACCCCCTCTAGATCAGTCTAATGTGTTCACAAGCACACCGTCTGAGTCACCAAAAGCGTACAAGCCCATTAGACACCTGCGCACAGTTAGGAAACTGGTTGATTGGGGTCTTAGTGTACGGAAAAAATATTGCATTCTGGGGGACTCCAATGTGAGTAGATTTCCTCATCACTCCTTTGCTGATGTCCAAATTGACAGCTACCCGGGTGCTACATTCCGACATGCAGAAAACCTAATTAAAAAAGCACAGGTGCACGTGGCTGTAGAGAAAGTGATCTTATCCTTCGGGATAAATCACCGTGGTCAAAAAGCTAAGTTAACGGCTATTAAAGAAATGCAGCGGGCTTTAAAGGCAGCAAGGGAGAAATTCCCCAATGCCGATATCATAATCCCGCTTATTAATTTCTCCAGGACATTAAAGAGAGATGAACAGGTGATCCTGGATAACCTAAATAGCCACATCCAGAGAAACATGTCTCACCTGCCATTATTGCCCAAGGCGCAATTTAAAGTAGGTGATGATCAAATTCACTGGACATTAAATTGTGCTCGCGCCATATTCGAACAATGGGTCGAGCACTTAAACTTAGCTGCCCTATAAACCCAAAACCGGGATTATCAGATAGGAAGAGTGAAGTTTTAAATTTATCTAAACACTTCACACCTACAAAAGGGCAAATTCAATTATTGAGCAAGGGCCTTACTTTCATCCCCACACCCAAAATTAACATAAACACAAAAAAACTACTGATTGCTGATATACAACAATATCATAGAAGACTGCTTCTGGCAGCCTTCTATAGATATGAGAAGGAGGGAGAAATCCTTCCGTTTGTAGGGAAATCCAGTTGGACTCCCAAATTATCCCAAGTCCCAAATACCATCAGACAAATAATTAGAGCGGACAAATATGCAATCAGAAATATACCCTGGAATTACAGGGTAGTTCCAAATCTGAGTCGGGATGAAAGACAGGCCTTACAACAATTAAAAAATAACAGATCCATTGTGATCAAGCCGGCCGACAAAGGCAGTGCTGTGGTCATAATGGATAGATATGCATACATAATGGAGGCGGAACGGCAGTTGAACCAGGAAGAATACTATAAAAAACTCACAGAACCTATCTTCCTTAAAACGGTTCCTGTCGTGCGGGACATTCTTATTAAATTAAGGGAGGAGGGTTTCATAAACAAAAAACAAGAAATTTACCTGATGGGCCCTGATGATCCACGCCCCAGGTATTTCTACCTCCTCCCTAAAATTCATAAGGAACCACACACTTGGAGTGTTCCCTTTGAGATGCCCCCAGGCCGCCCCATTGTCTCTGACTGTGGCAGTGAAACACAGGCCACAGCAGAGTATATCGAATATTTTCTTAACCCGATAAGTACCAGACACCCCAGCTACATTAAGGATACCTATGACTTCATTGAAAAGATAAAAAATCTTTCTCTCCCGTCTGACTGTTTCCTGTTCACTATCGATATTGATAGTTTATATACCAACATTGAAACACCAGCTGGTATGGAAGCGGTCAGAGAGTGGTTTATTAAATTCCCTGATAAAAACAGACCTGAGGAAGCGATTTTGAAATTGCTGGATATTAACCTTACAAAAAATGATTTTGAGTTTAATTCCAAGCATTACCTTCAGGTCAAAGGCACAGCCATGGGCAAAAAATTCGCCCCTTCCTATGCCAACATATTTATGGCAAGATGGGAGGAAAGGGCCCTGGCTGCTTGGGAATTTAAACCTTTCAGTTATTATAGGTTCCTCGATGACATTTGGGGTGTCTGGACCGGTACAGAGGTTCAATTTAAACAATTTGCGGACCACCTAAACAATTTTCACCGTTCTATAAAAATTAAATACACACTGGACAGAGCGGGGGTCAACTTTTTGGACACAGTAACCTACAAGGGCAAAGGGTTTGTGGAGACGGGCAAATTAGATGTTAGAGTCTATTTTAAAGACACGGACACTCATGCACTTCTCCACAAATCAAGCTTTCATCCTAAACATACTTTCAGGGGTATCGTGAAATCTCAGATACAGAGATTTCACAGAATATGTACCCAGCCCGAGGATTTCCTGGAGGCGAAAAGCATTCTCTTTTCTGCACTCCGGAAACGAGGTTATTCCCGTTCCTTCCTGAGAAGCTGTGAGAGTCGATTTCTCGAAAAGAGGAAAAGCGATAATAAAAAAATGATTCCATTAATCACAACCTTCTCTAAAGGAAGTGTCCATCTTAACAAGTTGATGAAATCTAATTTCCATCAATTTCATATGCAAAATAAAGTGTTGGACGACCACAAAATCATTTCAGCCTACCGCAAAAATCAAAATCTCAAGGATATTCTGGTCCGAAGCAGGTTGCCTCCCTCGGGAGAGGAAAAAAGGAAACCTGTCCCACCGGGAGAATACAGGCCAAAACGATGGATCCAGAATCCACAAAATAAAACCATCTATGAGATTTCCCCGGCCTTGAAACATGACACAAGCAATTGTGTCTATTTAATTTATTGCACAAAGTGCAATAAACAGTATGTGGGGGAGACCAGAAACACTTTGGCGGTGAGGTTGACACAACATAGATATAATATTAAACATAAAAAAGATTCACACACTGTGGTTGTCCAACACTTTATAAAACACGGTATTGAATCCCTAAGGTTTATGGGATTACAATATAACAGATGGTGGTCCCACCAAGATAGAAAAAAGGCAGAAAGAACATGGATTAACAATTTAAGTTCCATGCATCCATGGGGTTTGAATGAACAATCTAGAGTAGTTTAAGACTCATGTTCAGGACAACCAGTGGCGGAGATGTCGGTGCTTGGTGACTGTGAGGTAGGCCAGTGCACAACGTGGACGCTGGAGATTGCCCACTCTGCGCTTTCTAGCCCCCACCCTTACCTATCCCTAATCTTAACCTTCCCCTAACCATAACCTTTCCTACTTTTAGCTTTCTAACCCTATCTTTTCCCAACCCTAACCTTAACCCTAATTTACCCAACCCTAATTCTCCCTACCCCCAATCCCAAATCTTTCCTTTTGTTTCCGGCGTGGGAGCGGGCATGACCTGGCGTTGCGGCTATTTCCCCTAACCTAACCCAGCCAGTGCCACCTCCGATAGTTGAGCTACCGATGTATCCGCATTATCCATGGAACCTGTCAAAAAGAATAATATTTCATAAAATGATTATAAATAATGAATAGAAAATATTAATAATTATACTTGGATTTTTTTAAAAAATAATAATCTATTTTACTTACCTGGATTTACTTACCTGGCCTAATTAAATACAATTCAAAAAGATTGGGAAAGGAAAAAAAAAAAAAAAAAAAAAAAGGAAAAATAAAGGAAGAGATATTATAATAATAATTATTATTTTTTTATATATATTTTTTATATTTTTTTGAATACAAGGAGACCATATTAGAGATTATCGGGGAGAGGAAAAAACCACTGAGGAAAATAAAAATAAGCTCCACACTGAAAAAGTTTCTTGTTATTTTCTTTTTTCCTTTTTTACAAGGGGGCGGAGCTTAGCCTCTGTGTGTGACTCACAGGCAAGCAGCCTCTCAGTTGGAGACAGAGAGCTATAGCAGCAACACGAGCTATTGTTGAGTTTTAGAGCCTATTTCTTTGAAAAAAATTGTTCAGAACTGGTGAAGGATTGTTAAAAGACTTTAGTCTTTCCTCCCTTTATAGCCAGTTTGAACTCTTTATTCAAGAGGACAAAACTTTTCTCTCTTTTGTGTGTATATATATATATATTTTTCCTCAATTTTCTTGAGTTTGTTTGGCTAATTAGCTTTTGCTTAGCATAGCTTTTTTCCTAGCAAACTCTTTTCCTCCCTGTTTCAGTTCTTTATTGAACTCACTACAATTTATTTTATTTTCTTCTGTATTCATTGTTTTCTTTTTCTCTTCCCTTTTCCCTTTTCCCATTTTTTGAATTTAATTATTTTCGGCAAGTCTATGCCTGATGAAGGCTTAAGCAAGCCGAAACGTTGCAGCAACGGACTTGCCATTTGTTTAAATCTATTTGGTTTATTTTATTTTGAGCAGCAACAGACTTGCCATATTGTTTAAAGAATTCTATTTTGTTTTACTTTGAATATGTCATACCGTGGTCCATTCTATTCAGGACGGGGGCGACCCTACTCCCATCCTGATGATTGGGGATGGAGAGACAGGTATCCCTGTCCTGAGGAATGGTATCACAACGTCAGATACCAGGAATACAGAGTTCCCCAAAACACTAGGGAGTTCAGAAATAGCAAACTGTACCCCAGATTCACTCAGAACTACCCTAGACATATTCCTGAATGGAGCGATTATGACCCCTACTGGAGACAGTGGGGACGTGCTCCAAGACGTAAGAGCCCTCAGCAAAGACCACGATCCACTAGTGGCAAACAACGGGGCACTACAAATGACAAAAAGTCGAAACAAAAACAGGGCAAAAAACAGAAAAAACAGCCCAAACAAACTAGGAGGGGTAGAAATAAAAAACAAACTGCAGAAGCCCAAGATAAAAAATTTAGAAGCTTAGTTAAACAATTATTAGAATTACTGAGATCCTTCCATCATCTAGAGAAGATCTCTATACATGCGGAGGAGGAACCTCCTTCTTTTACTAAGCTCACATATTTTCTGGGCGATGTAGTAAAACCGGCTAATCTGACACCAGAAACAAAAACCCTCCTAGAAGGTAATGCCAAAAATTGGGCATACACCACACGCCTAATCCTGCAAGACCACTACATAAATTTCATTGAGAAAGAGAGTGAAATCTTGCAGAAAACACTGATTGGGGATTGGGACACAGCCCTTAAGGTTGCAATTAAGTGGTACAGAAGGAGATATCCCAAAAGACATATGCAGGAGCCTATAAAGAAAGTAGAGGCACTCCTGCTGTCTTTTGATCGGATTGAAGAACGAAGGGATAGGGACACAGAAAGGGATAGGGTCACCTCTGTTATCACAGAGGAAGATTTCCCACCCCTGTCACAGGCCCCAGAACTCCCTTCTCCTGTACCCACTGCAACTAGAGAGAGAACACCTCCTCCGTCCCTTACCCCTTTTCCCATTGCACTGCCACGTAGGATCCCGCGGCCTAGGCAGCGGATCACAGTGCAAGTGTCTTCCCCGAAAAATCCGGCGGTCGCACATCAGGATGAACATCCAGAACTACTGGAAGTTCATAGTGACCCGGGAACTCAAAAAACATCCACAGATATGCCAGTTCCCACAGAAAGGTCACGAACACAGGATGATGTGTCTCATACACAACATGAGGAGGTTCTCTCACACGTAGATACACGTGAGGAGTTCTCCTTGCCAGTGGTTCAGATACATGCAATTCAGTGCAGTAGTAGTTCATCCGATGTAAGCGATACTGAACTAGAGCCTCTTATCAATTTTGAGGATGATCGGGGAGAGTTAGACACCCTCCCACTTATGGATTCCCCTTGTACACTGGGGTTCCGGGTGGGGGGATGTCTTTTACCCGAACCCCCTCTAGATCAGTCTAATGTGTTCACAAGCACACCGTCTGAGTCACCAAAAGCGTACAAGCCCATTAGACACCTGCGCACAGTTAGGAAACTGGTTGATTGGGGTCTTAGTGTACGGAAAAAATATTGCATTCTGGGGGACTCCAATGTGAGTAGATTTCCTCATCACTCCTTTGCTGATGTCCAAATTGACAGCTACCCGGGTGCTACATTCCGACATGCAGAAAACCTAATTAAAAAAGCACAGGTGCACGTGGCTGTAGAGAAAGTGATCTTATCCTTCGGGATAAATCACCGTGGTCAAAAAGCTAAGTTAACGGCTATTAAAGAAATGCAGCGGGCTTTAAAGGCAGCAAGGGAGAAATTCCCCAATGCCGATATCATAATCCCGCTTATTAATTTCTCCAGGACATTAAAGAGAGATGAACAGGTGATCCTGGATAACCTAAATAGCCACATCCAGAGAAACATGTCTCACCTGCCATTATTGCCCAAGGCGCAATTTAAAGTAGGTGATGATCAAATTCACTGGACATTAAATTGTGCTCGCGCCATATTCGAACAATGGGTCGAGCACTTAAACTTAGCTGCCCTATAAACCCAAAACCGGGATTATCAGATAGGAAGAGTGAAGTTTTAAATTTATCTAAACACTTCACACCTACAAAAGGGCAAATTCAATTATTGAGCAAGGGCCTTACTTTCATCCCCACACCCAAAATTAACATAAACACAAAAAAACTACTGATTGCTGATATACAACAATATCATAGAAGACTGCTTCTGGCAGCCTTCTATAGATATGAGAAGGAGGGAGAAATCCTTCCGTTTGTAGGGAAATCCAGTTGGACTCCCAAATTATCCCAAGTCCCAAATACCATCAGACAAATAATTAGAGCGGACAAATATGCAATCAGAAATATACCCTGGAATTACAGGGTAGTTCCAAATCTGAGTCGGGATGAAAGACAGGCCTTACAACAATTAAAAAATAACAGATCCATTGTGATCAAGCCGGCCGACAAAGGCAGTGCTGTGGTCATAATGGATAGATATGCATACATAATGGAGGCGGAACGGCAGTTGAACCAGGAAGAATACTATAAAAAACTCACAGAACCTATCTTCCTTAAAACGGTTCCTGTCGTGCGGGACATTCTTATTAAATTAAGGGAGGAGGGTTTCATAAACAAAAAACAAGAAATTTACCTGATGGGCCCTGATGATCCACGCCCCAGGTATTTCTACCTCCTCCCTAAAATTCATAAGGAACCACACACTTGGAGTGTTCCCTTTGAGATGCCCCCAGGCCGCCCCATTGTCTCTGACTGTGGCAGTGAAACACAGGCCACAGCAGAGTATATCGAATATTTTCTTAACCCGATAAGTACCAGACACCCCAGCTACATTAAGGATACCTATGACTTCATTGAAAAGATAAAAAATCTTTCTCTCCCGTCTGACTGTTTCCTGTTCACTATCGATATTGATAGTTTATATACCAACATTGAAACACCAGCTGGTATGGAAGCGGTCAGAGAGTGGTTTATTAAATTCCCTGATAAAAACAGACCTGAGGAAGCGATTTTGAAATTGCTGGATATTAACCTTACAAAAAATGATTTTGAGTTTAATTCCAAGCATTACCTTCAGGTCAAAGGCACAGCCATGGGCAAAAAATTCGCCCCTTCCTATGCCAACATATTTATGGCAAGATGGGAGGAAAGGGCCCTGGCTGCTTGGGAATTTAAACCTTTCAGTTATTATAGGTTCCTCGATGACATTTGGGGTGTCTGGACCGGTACAGAGGTTCAATTTAAACAATTTGCGGACCACCTAAACAATTTTCACCGTTCTATAAAAATTAAATACACACTGGACAGAGCGGGGGTCAACTTTTTGGACACAGTAACCTACAAGGGCAAAGGGTTTGTGGAGACGGGCAAATTAGATGTTAGAGTCTATTTTAAAGACACGGACACTCATGCACTTCTCCACAAATCAAGCTTTCATCCTAAACATACTTTCAGGGGTATCGTGAAATCTCAGATACAGAGATTTCACAGAATATGTACCCAGCCCGAGGATTTCCTGGAGGCGAAAAGCATTCTCTTTTCTGCACTCCGGAAACGAGGTTATTCCCGTTCCTTCCTGAGAAGCTGTGAGAGTCGATTTCTCGAAAAGAGGAAAAGCGATAATAAAAAAATGATTCCATTAATCACAACCTTCTCTAAAGGAAGTGTCCATCTTAACAAGTTGATGAAATCTAATTTCCATCAATTTCATATGCAAAATAAAGTGTTGGACGACCACAAAATCATTTCAGCCTACCGCAAAAATCAAAATCTCAAGGATATTCTGGTCCGAAGCAGGTTGCCTCCCTCGGGAGAGGAAAAAAGGAAACCTGTCCCACCGGGAGAATACAGGCCAAAACGATGGATCCAGAATCCACAAAATAAAACCATCTATGAGATTTCCCCGGCCTTGAAACATGACACAAGCAATTGTGTCTATTTAATTTATTGCACAAAGTGCAATAAACAGTATGTGGGGGAGACCAGAAACACTTTGGCGGTGAGGTTGACACAACATAGATATAATATTAAACATAAAAAAGATTCACACACTGTGGTTGTCCAACACTTTATAAAACACGGTATTGAATCCCTAAGGTTTATGGGATTACAATATAACAGATGGTGGTCCCACCAAGATAGAAAAAAGGCAGAAAGAACATGGATTAACAATTTAAGTTCCATGCATCCATGGGGTTTGAATGAACAATCTAGAGTAGTTTAAGACTCATGTTCAGGACAACCAGTGGCGGAGATGTCGGTGCTTGGTGACTGTGAGGTAGGCCAGTGCACAACGTGGACGCTGGAGATTGCCCACTCTGCGCTTTCTAGCCCCCACCCTTACCTATCCCTAATCTTAACCTTCCCCTAACCATAACCTTTCCTACTTTTAGCTTTCTAACCCTATCTTTTCCCAACCCTAACCTTAACCCTAATTTACCCAACCCTAATTCTCCCTACCCCCAATCCCAAATCTTTCCTTTTGTTTCCGGCGTGGGAGCGGGCATGACCTGGCGTTGCGGCTATTTCCCCTAACCTAACCCAGCCAGTGCCACCTCCGATAGTTGAGCTACCGATGTATCCGCATTATCCATGGAACCTGTCAAAAAGAATAATATTTCATAAAATGATTATAAATAATGAATAGAAAATATTAATAATTATACTTGGATTTTTTTAAAAAATAATAATCTATTTTACTTACCTGGATTTACTTACCTGGCCTAATTAAATACAATTCAAAAAGATTGGGAAAGGAAAGAAAAAAAAAAAAAAAAAAAAAATAAAGGAAGAGATATTATAATAATAATTATTATTTTTTTATATATATTTTTTATATTTTTTTGAATACAAGGAGACCATATTAGAGATTATCGGGGAGAGGAAAAAACCACTGAGGAAAATAAAAATAAGCTCCACACTGAAAAAGTTTCTTGTTATTTTCTTTTTTCCTTTTTTACAAGGGGGCGGAGCTTAGCCTCTGTGTGTGACTCACAGGCAAGCAGCCTCTCAGTTGGAGACAGAGAGCTATAGCAGCAACACGAGCTATTGTTGAGTTTTAGAGCCTATTTCTTTGAAAAAAATTGTTCAGAACTGGTGAAGGATTGTTAAAAGACTTTAGTCTTTCCTCCCTTTATAGCCAGTTTGAACTCTTTATTCAAGAGGACAAAACTTTTCTCTCTTTTGTGTGTATATATATATATTTTTCCTCAATTTTCTTGAGTTTGTTTGGCTAATTAGCTTTTGCTTAGCATAGCTTTTTTCCTAGCAAACTCTTTTCCTCCCTGTTTCAGTTCTTTATTGAACTCACTACAATTTATTTTATTTTCTTCTGTATTCATTGTTTTCTTTTTCTCTTCCCTTTTCCCTTTTCCCATTTTTTGAATTTAATTATTTTCGGCAAGTCTATGCCTGATGAAGGCTTAAGCAAGCCGAAACGTTGCAGCAACGGACTTGCCATTTGTTTAAATCTATTTGGTTTATTTTATTTTGAGCAGCAACAGACTTGCCATATTGTTTAAAGAATTCTATTTTGTTTTACTTTGAATATGTCATACCGTGGTCCATTCTATTCAGGACGGGGGCGACCCTACTCCCATCCTGATGATTGGGGATGGAGAGACAGGTATCCCTGTCCTGAGGAATGGTATCACAACGTCAGATACCAGGAATACAGAGTTCCCCAAAACACTAGGGAGTTCAGAAATAGCAAACTGTACCCCAGATTCACTCAGAACTACCCTAGACATATTCCTGAATGGAGCGATTATGACCCCTACTGGAGACAGTGGGGACGTGCTCCAAGACGTAAGAGCCCTCAGCAAAGACCACGATCCACTAGTGGCAAACAACGGGGCACTACAAATGACAAAAAGTCGAAACAAAAACAGGGCAAAAAACAGAAAAAACAGCCCAAACAAACTAGGAGGGGTAGAAATAAAAAACAAACTGCAGAAGCCCAAGATAAAAAATTTAGAAGCTTAGTTAAACAATTATTAGAATTACTGAGATCCTTCCATCATCTAGAGAAGATCTCTATACATGCGGAGGAGGAACCTCCTTCTTTTACTAAGCTCACATATTTTCTGGGCGATGTAGTAAAACCGGCTAATCTGACACCAGAAACAAAAACCCTCCTAGAAGGTAATGCCAAAAATTGGGCATACACCACACGCCTAATCCTGCAAGACCACTACATAAATTTCATTGAGAAAGAGAGTGAAATCTTGCAGAAAACACTGATTGGGGATTGGGACACAGCCCTTAAGGTTGCAATTAAGTGGTACAGAAGGAGATATCCCAAAAGACATATGCAGGAGCCTATAAAGAAAGTAGAGGCACTCCTGCTGTCTTTTGATCGGATTGAAGAACGAAGGGATAGGGACACAGAAAGGGATAGGGTCACCTCTGTTATCACAGAGGAAGATTTCCCACCCCTGTCACAGGCCCCAGAACTCCCTTCTCCTGTACCCACTGCAACTAGAGAGAGAACACCTCCTCCGTCCCTTACCCCTTTTCCCATTGCACTGCCACGTAGGATCCCGCGGCCTAGGCAGCGGATCACAGTGCAAGTGTCTTCCCCGAAAAATCCGGCGGTCGCACATCAGGATGAACATCCAGAACTACTGGAAGTTCATAGTGACCCGGGAACTCAAAAAACATCCACAGATATGCCAGTTCCCACAGAAAGGTCACGAACACAGGATGATGTGTCTCATACACAACATGAGGAGGTTCTCTCACACGTAGATACACGTGAGGAGTTCTCCTTGCCAGTGGTTCAGATACATGCAATTCAGTGCAGTAGTAGTTCATCCGATGTAAGCGATACTGAACTAGAGCCTCTTATCAATTTTGAGGATGATCGGGGAGAGTTAGACACCCTCCCACTTATGGATTCCCCTTGTACACTGGGGTTCCGGGTGGGGGGATGTCTTTTACCCGAACCCCCTCTAGATCAGTCTAATGTGTTCACAAGCACACCGTCTGAGTCACCAAAAGCGTACAAGCCCATTAGACACCTGCGCACAGTTAGGAAACTGGTTGATTGGGGTCTTAGTGTACGGAAAAAATATTGCATTCTGGGGGACTCCAATGTGAGTAGATTTCCTCATCACTCCTTTGCTGATGTCCAAATTGACAGCTACCCGGGTGCTACATTCCGACATGCAGAAAACCTAATTAAAAAAGCACAGGTGCACGTGGCTGTAGAGAAAGTGATCTTATCCTTCGGGATAAATCACCGTGGTCAAAAAGCTAAGTTAACGGCTATTAAAGAAATGCAGCGGGCTTTAAAGGCAGCAAGGGAGAAATTCCCCAATGCCGATATCATAATCCCGCTTATTAATTTCTCCAGGACATTAAAGAGAGATGAACAGGTGATCCTGGATAACCTAAATAGCCACATCCAGAGAAACATGTCTCACCTGCCATTATTGCCCAAGGCGCAATTTAAAGTAGGTGATGATCAAATTCACTGGACATTAAATTGTGCTCGCGCCATATTCGAACAATGGGTCGAGCACTTAAACTTAGCTGCCCTATAAACCCAAAACCGGGATTATCAGATAGGAAGAGTGAAGTTTTAAATTTATCTAAACACTTCACACCTACAAAAGGGCAAATTCAATTATTGAGCAAGGGCCTTACTTTCATCCCCACACCCAAAATTAACATAAACACAAAAAAACTACTGATTGCTGATATACAACAATATCATAGAAGACTGCTTCTGGCAGCCTTCTATAGATATGAGAAGGAGGGAGAAATCCTTCCGTTTGTAGGGAAATCCAGTTGGACTCCCAAATTATCCCAAGTCCCAAATACCATCAGACAAATAATTAGAGCGGACAAATATGCAATCAGAAATATACCCTGGAATTACAGGGTAGTTCCAAATCTGAGTCGGGATGAAAGACAGGCCTTACAACAATTAAAAAATAACAGATCCATTGTGATCAAGCCGGCCGACAAAGGCAGTGCTGTGGTCATAATGGATAGATATGCATACATAATGGAGGCGGAACGGCAGTTGAACCAGGAAGAATACTATAAAAAACTCACAGAACCTATCTTCCTTAAAACGGTTCCTGTCGTGCGGGACATTCTTATTAAATTAAGGGAGGAGGGTTTCATAAACAAAAAACAAGAAATTTACCTGATGGGCCCTGATGATCCACGCCCCAGGTATTTCTACCTCCTCCCTAAAATTCATAAGGAACCACACACTTGGAGTGTTCCCTTTGAGATGCCCCCAGGCCGCCCCATTGTCTCTGACTGTGGCAGTGAAACACAGGCCACAGCAGAGTATATCGAATATTTTCTTAACCCGATAAGTACCAGACACCCCAGCTACATTAAGGATACCTATGACTTCATTGAAAAGATAAAAAATCTTTCTCTCCCGTCTGACTGTTTCCTGTTCACTATCGATATTGATAGTTTATATACCAACATTGAAACACCAGCTGGTATGGAAGCGGTCAGAGAGTGGTTTATTAAATTCCCTGATAAAAACAGACCTGAGGAAGCGATTTTGAAATTGCTGGATATTAACCTTACAAAAAATGATTTTGAGTTTAATTCCAAGCATTACCTTCAGGTCAAAGGCACAGCCATGGGCAAAAAATTCGCCCCTTCCTATGCCAACATATTTATGGCAAGATGGGAGGAAAGGGCCCTGGCTGCTTGGGAATTTAAACCTTTCAGTTATTATAGGTTCCTCGATGACATTTGGGGTGTCTGGACCGGTACAGAGGTTCAATTTAAACAATTTGCGGACCACCTAAACAATTTTCACCGTTCTATAAAAATTAAATACACACTGGACAGAGCGGGGGTCAACTTTTTGGACACAGTAACCTACAAGGGCAAAGGGTTTGTGGAGACGGGCAAATTAGATGTTAGAGTCTATTTTAAAGACACGGACACTCATGCACTTCTCCACAAATCAAGCTTTCATCCTAAACATACTTTCAGGGGTATCGTGAAATCTCAGATACAGAGATTTCACAGAATATGTACCCAGCCCGAGGATTTCCTGGAGGCGAAAAGCATTCTCTTTTCTGCACTCCGGAAACGAGGTTATTCCCGTTCCTTCCTGAGAAGCTGTGAGAGTCGATTTCTCGAAAAGAGGAAAAGCGATAATAAAAAAATGATTCCATTAATCACAACCTTCTCTAAAGGAAGTGTCCATCTTAACAAGTTGATGAAATCTAATTTCCATCAATTTCATATGCAAAATAAAGTGTTGGACGACCACAAAATCATTTCAGCCTACCGCAAAAATCAAAATCTCAAGGATATTCTGGTCCGAAGCAGGTTGCCTCCCTCGGGAGAGGAAAAAAGGAAACCTGTCCCACCGGGAGAATACAGGCCAAAACGATGGATCCAGAATCCACAAAATAAAACCATCTATGAGATTTCCCCGGCCTTGAAACATGACACAAGCAATTGTGTCTATTTAATTTATTGCACAAAGTGCAATAAACAGTATGTGGGGGAGACCAGAAACACTTTGGCGGTGAGGTTGACACAACATAGATATAATATTAAACATAAAAAAGATTCACACACTGTGGTTGTCCAACACTTTATAAAACACGGTATTGAATCCCTAAGGTTTATGGGATTACAATATAACAGATGGTGGTCCCACCAAGATAGAAAAAAGGCAGAAAGAACATGGATTAACAATTTAAGTTCCATGCATCCATGGGGTTTGAATGAACAATCTAGAGTAGTTTAAGACTCATGTTCAGGACAACCAGTGGCGGAGATGTCGGTGCTTGGTGACTGTGAGGTAGGCCAGTGCACAACGTGGACGCTGGAGATTGCCCACTCTGCGCTTTCTAGCCCCCACCCTTACCTATCCCTAATCTTAACCTTCCCCTAACCATAACCTTTCCTACTTTTAGCTTTCTAACCCTATCTTTTCCCAACCCTAACCTTAACCCTAATTTACCCAACCCTAATTCTCCCTACCCCCAATCCCAAATCTTTCCTTTTGTTTCCGGCGTGGGAGCGGGCATGACCTGGCGTTGCGGCTATTTCCCCTAACCTAACCCAGCCAGTGCCACCTCCGATAGTTGAGCTACCGATGTATCCGCATTATCCATGGAACCTGTCAAAAAGAATAATATTTCATAAAATGATTATAAATAATGAATAGAAAATATTAATAATTATACTTGGATTTTTTTAAAAAATAATAATCTATTTTACTTACCTGGATTTACTTACCTGGCCTAATTAAATACAATTCAAAAAGATTGGGAAAGGAAAGAAAAAAAAAAAAAAAAAAAAGGAAAAATAAAGGAAGAGATATTATAATAATAATTATTATTTTTTTATATATATTTTTTATATTTTTTTGAATACAAGGAGACCATATTAGAGATTATCGGGGAGAGGAAAAAACCACTGAGGAAAATAAAAATAAGCTCCACACTGAAAAAGTTTCTTGTTATTTTCTTTTTTCCTTTTTTACAAGGGGGCGGAGCTTAGCCTCTGTGTGTGACTCACAGGCAAGCAGCCTCTCAGTTGGAGACAGAGAGCTATAGCAGCAACACGAGCTATTGTTGAGTTTTAGAGCCTATTTCTTTGAAAAAAATTGTTCAGAACTGGTGAAGGATTGTTAAAAGACTTTAGTCTTTCCTCCCTTTATAGCCAGTTTGAACTCTTTATTCAAGAGGACAAAACTTTTCTCTCTTTTGTGTGTATATATATATATTTTTCCTCAATTTTCTTGAGTTTGTTTGGCTAATTAGCTTTTGCTTAGCATAGCTTTTTTCCTAGCAAACTCTTTTCCTCCCTGTTTCAGTTCTTTATTGAACTCACTACAATTTATTTTATTTTCTTCTGTATTCATTGTTTTCTTTTTCTCTTCCCTTTTCCCTTTTCCCATTTTTTGAATTTAATTATTTTCGGCAAGTCTATGCCTGATGAAGGCTTAAGCAAGCCGAAACGTTGCAGCAACGGACTTGCCATTTGTTTAAATCTATTTGGTTTATTTTATTTTGAGCAGCAACAGACTTGCCATATTGTTTAAAGAATTCTATTTTGTTTTACTTTGAATATGTCATACCGTGGTCCATTCTATTCAGGACGGGGGCGACCCTACTCCCATCCTGATGATTGGGGATGGAGAGACAGGTATCCCTGTCCTGAGGAATGGTATCACAACGTCAGATACCAGGAATACAGAGTTCCCCAAAACACTAGGGAGTTCAGAAATAGCAAACTGTACCCCAGATTCACTCAGAACTACCCTAGACATATTCCTGAATGGAGCGATTATGACCCCTACTGGAGACAGTGGGGACGTGCTCCAAGACGTAAGAGCCCTCAGCAAAGACCACGATCCACTAGTGGCAAACAACGGGGCACTACAAATGACAAAAAGTCGAAACAAAAACAGGGCAAAAAACAGAAAAAACAGCCCAAACAAACTAGGAGGGGTAGAAATAAAAAACAAACTGCAGAAGCCCAAGATAAAAAATTTAGAAGCTTAGTTAAACAATTATTAGAATTACTGAGATCCTTCCATCATCTAGAGAAGATCTCTATACATGCGGAGGAGGAACCTCCTTCTTTTACTAAGCTCACATATTTTCTGGGCGATGTAGTAAAACCGGCTAATCTGACACCAGAAACAAAAACCCTCCTAGAAGGTAATGCCAAAAATTGGGCATACACCACACGCCTAATCCTGCAAGACCACTACATAAATTTCATTGAGAAAGAGAGTGAAATCTTGCAGAAAACACTGATTGGGGATTGGGACACAGCCCTTAAGGTTGCAATTAAGTGGTACAGAAGGAGATATCCCAAAAGACATATGCAGGAGCCTATAAAGAAAGTAGAGGCACTCCTGCTGTCTTTTGATCGGATTGAAGAACGAAGGGATAGGGACACAGAAAGGGATAGGGTCACCTCTGTTATCACAGAGGAAGATTTCCCACCCCTGTCACAGGCCCCAGAACTCCCTTCTCCTGTACCCACTGCAACTAGAGAGAGAACACCTCCTCCGTCCCTTACCCCTTTTCCCATTGCACTGCCACGTAGGATCCCGCGGCCTAGGCAGCGGATCACAGTGCAAGTGTCTTCCCCGAAAAATCCGGCGGTCGCACATCAGGATGAACATCCAGAACTACTGGAAGTTCATAGTGACCCGGGAACTCAAAAAACATCCACAGATATGCCAGTTCCCACAGAAAGGTCACGAACACAGGATGATGTGTCTCATACACAACATGAGGAGGTTCTCTCACACGTAGATACACGTGAGGAGTTCTCCTTGCCAGTGGTTCAGATACATGCAATTCAGTGCAGTAGTAGTTCATCCGATGTAAGCGATACTGAACTAGAGCCTCTTATCAATTTTGAGGATGATCGGGGAGAGTTAGACACCCTCCCACTTATGGATTCCCCTTGTACACTGGGGTTCCGGGTGGGGGGATGT
Source organism: Clarias gariepinus (assembly GCF_024256425.1). NCBI lineage: Eukaryota > Metazoa > Chordata > Actinopteri > Siluriformes > Clariidae > Clarias > Clarias gariepinus. The sequence continues at coordinate 51,995,082 of NC_071100.1, read as the reverse complement.
CTTTTACCCGAACCCCCTCTAGATCAGTCTAATGTGTTCACAAGCACACCGTCTGAGTCACCAAAAGCGTACAAGCCCATTAGACACCTGCGCACAGTTAGGAAACTGGTTGATTGGGGTCTTAGTGTACGGAAAAAATATTGCATTCTGGGGGACTCCAATGTGAGTAGATTTCCTCATCACTCCTTTGCTGATGTCCAAATTGACAGCTACCCGGGTGCTACATTCCGACATGCAGAAAACCTAATTAAAAAAGCACAGGTGCACGTGGCTGTAGAGAAAGTGATCTTATCCTTCGGGATAAATCACCGTGGTCAAAAAGCTAAGTTAACGGCTATTAAAGAAATGCAGCGGGCTTTAAAGGCAGCAAGGGAGAAATTCCCCAATGCCGATATCATAATCCCGCTTATTAATTTCTCCAGGACATTAAAGAGAGATGAACAGGTGATCCTGGATAACCTAAATAGCCACATCCAGAGAAACATGTCTCACCTGCCATTATTGCCCAAGGCGCAATTTAAAGTAGGTGATGATCAAATTCACTGGACATTAAATTGTGCTCGCGCCATATTCGAACAATGGGTCGAGCACTTAAACTTAGCTGCCCTATAAACCCAAAACCGGGATTATCAGATAGGAAGAGTGAAGTTTTAAATTTATCTAAACACTTCACACCTACAAAAGGGCAAATTCAATTATTGAGCAAGGGCCTTACTTTCATCCCCACACCCAAAATTAACATAAACACAAAAAAACTACTGATTGCTGATATACAACAATATCATAGAAGACTGCTTCTGGCAGCCTTCTATAGATATGAGAAGGAGGGAGAAATCCTTCCGTTTGTAGGGAAATCCAGTTGGACTCCCAAATTATCCCAAGTCCCAAATACCATCAGACAAATAATTAGAGCGGACAAATATGCAATCAGAAATATACCCTGGAATTACAGGGTAGTTCCAAATCTGAGTCGGGATGAAAGACAGGCCTTACAACAATTAAAAAATAACAGATCCATTGTGATCAAGCCGGCCGACAAAGGCAGTGCTGTGGTCATAATGGATAGATATGCATACATAATGGAGGCGGAACGGCAGTTGAACCAGGAAGAATACTATAAAAAACTCACAGAACCTATCTTCCTTAAAACGGTTCCTGTCGTGCGGGACATTCTTATTAAATTAAGGGAGGAGGGTTTCATAAACAAAAAACAAGAAATTTACCTGATGGGCCCTGATGATCCACGCCCCAGGTATTTCTACCTCCTCCCTAAAATTCATAAGGAACCACACACTTGGAGTGTTCCCTTTGAGATGCCCCCAGGCCGCCCCATTGTCTCTGACTGTGGCAGTGAAACACAGGCCACAGCAGAGTATATCGAATATTTTCTTAACCCGATAAGTACCAGACACCCCAGCTACATTAAGGATACCTATGACTTCATTGAAAAGATAAAAAATCTTTCTCTCCCGTCTGACTGTTTCCTGTTCACTATCGATATTGATAGTTTATATACCAACATTGAAACACCAGCTGGTATGGAAGCGGTCAGAGAGTGGTTTATTAAATTCCCTGATAAAAACAGACCTGAGGAAGCGATTTTGAAATTGCTGGATATTAACCTTACAAAAAATGATTTTGAGTTTAATTCCAAGCATTACCTTCAGGTCAAAGGCACAGCCATGGGCAAAAAATTCGCCCCTTCCTATGCCAACATATTTATGGCAAGATGGGAGGAAAGGGCCCTGGCTGCTTGGGAATTTAAACCTTTCAGTTATTATAGGTTCCTCGATGACATTTGGGGTGTCTGGACCGGTACAGAGGTTCAATTTAAACAATTTGCGGACCACCTAAACAATTTTCACCGTTCTATAAAAATTAAATACACACTGGACAGAGCGGGGGTCAACTTTTTGGACACAGTAACCTACAAGGGCAAAGGGTTTGTGGAGACGGGCAAATTAGATGTTAGAGTCTATTTTAAAGACACGGACACTCATGCACTTCTCCACAAATCAAGCTTTCATCCTAAACATACTTTCAGGGGTATCGTGAAATCTCAGATACAGAGATTTCACAGAATATGTACCCAGCCCGAGGATTTCCTGGAGGCGAAAAGCATTCTCTTTTCTGCACTCCGGAAACGAGGTTATTCCCGTTCCTTCCTGAGAAGCTGTGAGAGTCGATTTCTCGAAAAGAGGAAAAGCGATAATAAAAAAATGATTCCATTAATCACAACCTTCTCTAAAGGAAGTGTCCATCTTAACAAGTTGATGAAATCTAATTTCCATCAATTTCATATGCAAAATAAAGTGTTGGACGACCACAAAATCATTTCAGCCTACCGCAAAAATCAAAATCTCAAGGATATTCTGGTCCGAAGCAGGTTGCCTCCCTCGGGAGAGGAAAAAAGGAAACCTGTCCCACCGGGAGAATACAGGCCAAAACGATGGATCCAGAATCCACAAAATAAAACCATCTATGAGATTTCCCCGGCCTTGAAACATGACACAAGCAATTGTGTCTATTTAATTTATTGCACAAAGTGCAATAAACAGTATGTGGGGGAGACCAGAAACACTTTGGCGGTGAGGTTGACACAACATAGATATAATATTAAACATAAAAAAGATTCACACACTGTGGTTGTCCAACACTTTATAAAACACGGTATTGAATCCCTAAGGTTTATGGGATTACAATATAACAGATGGTGGTCCCACCAAGATAGAAAAAAGGCAGAAAGAACATGGATTAACAATTTAAGTTCCATGCATCCATGGGGTTTGAATGAACAATCTAGAGTAGTTTAAGACTCATGTTCAGGACAACCAGTGGCGGAGATGTCGGTGCTTGGTGACTGTGAGGTAGGCCAGTGCACAACGTGGACGCTGGAGATTGCCCACTCTGCGCTTTCTAGCCCCCACCCTTACCTATCCCTAATCTTAACCTTCCCCTAACCATAACCTTTCCTACTTTTAGCTTTCTAACCCTATCTTTTCCCAACCCTAACCTTAACCCTAATTTACCCAACCCTAATTCTCCCTACCCCCAATCCCAAATCTTTCCTTTTGTTTCCGGCGTGGGAGCGGGCATGACCTGGCGTTGCGGCTATTTCCCCTAACCTAACCCTAACTTAAACCCTAACCCTAACCCAAACCTATCCTAACCCCAAAGTTCCTTGCCTTGGACCCTGTCCCGGGACCGTTACCCTTATTGTCTTTAACCCTACCTATTTTCCATAACCCTTACCTTACTCGGTGCCCATGTTTGACCTGAAAGTCACAGGCATTTACACTAACATAGGTTATTACACGGTCGTTAGCCTTCGTCGTACAATGGCCTAACTTTAACTAGAAATGACCCCGAATCTCAACCCCCAGGCCCTGATTTAAATCTTAACCCTTAAGCGGGTATCTCGGCTCATGGAGGGTCTTTACAACAATTTAGCTAAAAGCAAAGTCTTTAGCTCTTAAAATTTAAACAGGCGACACCGGTCGACCGTCATAGTGGAGGAGGCTGAAAATGAGGCCTGAGTGGCTGGCCCGTGCACAACGCTGGTTCCGGGTTCTTCCCGGGGCAGCGGATTATTTTACCCTAACCTAACCCAGCCAGTGCCGCCCTCGGTCACCTTGTTGGAAGCTATCTCCATGTCCTGGTGGGTAGAGGTTAAAACATTATCTTAATTGTTAACCTCACTATATAAAAGATAATACCATTTTAATATAGATACCCACCTAGGCACCCTATTAGCTGGGGACAACAGTTCTGCTGCTTATCCACAAGCACATGCTGTGATGATTGGACTGAGAGACACGGGTGATCCGTTGTTTAGGGCGGCCGAACAAACGGGCTCGAATGCGTCGGCAGGGGAGATAGGACGGGACGTTAGACCTCGGGCGTAAGCGCATACGGCGTCAAGGTTCAGTTGGCGTGCTCCGGAGCATGATTTGGGATTAGCCCGAATCTAGTGTAGGGGTCCGTGCCACCCTCGGAAGGAACGGGTAGGCCGATCACGACCCGCGATCTCGTGCCATCCTCGGAGGTCCAGTCCACCCCGAGCCGATAGGCGATCTCTTAGCTTAGGCTCTGGTTGCGTGCCTCAGCCTGTCGCCCAATGCTGTCCTGGGGCATCCTTAATTGATCCCCGTCGGCCCTCCGGGACCCCTAAATAGGCGCCTGCAGGTCCAATCTGTCCCACTCAGAGCGTTAAAGCTCAGGCATGAGTGATTTAACATGCGTCGTAGGTTATTAGGCCTGTGTATAATCTTAATACTTGATGTTATTCATTTATTAAATAGGCTAAACATCGCTGAGTAGGGAAACAGAGGTGATTGCAACTGTATTCACTCTGATATAAAATATTTGGGCTGCAACTGTGGCCTGAATCACAAATTAGAGACGTTTAGTAGATATTTTAATTTAAAAATATAAAAATATATAATTCTTACTTTAGCAGCGATCTGAAATATTGATTTTTTAAATGTGAAATGTATCATAGGTTATTAGACTTTAGATTGAAATAATTACAAAATCATATTCTAATATTTTTAAATAGGTATAAACTTGCTAATTACATAAATGAGGGTGATTGCAACTGTGATCCACTCTGATATAAAATATTTAGGCTGCAACTGTGGCCTAAACATTAAATTAAAGATATTTATTAGATATTTTAAACTATAAGATTTTTTACCCTATTGGCGTTCCGTAACCGACTGTGCCCCTAAGCATCATGGGCCACCTAAATCTGGAGTATATTTTAACAAATAACTCCTAAACCACAAAAGATAGAATCGTGCCGTTTTTGGCAACGTGATCTTTGTGACACACTGAATGGAAACAATAAATAACTGAATAATACCACAAAAATATTTAATCTACCATCAGTGTGAAAAATATGCCGATTAAGAACCTGGATTGGCCTTCCATTAAGGCTTTACTTGGCTGGGGATTTTCCTGTCATCCTGATAGAATTTTCCTCAGGAGGCCATTCCAGTAGAAGGTTGTTGATCTGATTTTCGGGGTCATCCGCTGGGATGAGACGGTCTCCACTCGCTTCCCGGTGCAGCACTCTGCCCAAATGGTTCCGGAAACCTTGCGGTGTTAACAAAAGGGCCTTTGGCAGAGAGGTGAGTCATGGTCTTCTACCAGTCTTCACTGTATTTGGTATATTTAGGAGTGTTACTGTATGATGGTTTAGGCTGTATTAGGATCATTGCAGTGAATTTAAACCTAATCTTTAATTACATTGTTACCATAATTAGGACTTTATTAAAGTTCATTTCTTAAAATCATTTTCAAATAAATAAAAAATATTTTAAAGTGATTGTATGATGGTTCAGGTTGTATTAGCATAATTTCAATACATTTAAACCTTAGTTCTATAGTCTTTAATTATACCAGTATTTTAAATAGGACTTTAAAAAGGTTATTTATTAAAATTAAAAATTTAAATCAATAAATAAATAAACATGAAATATTTTTTCAATTGGCTATGGGACACGAGCCGAGGACTGATCCACCTACGGCTGGCCGCCATGGATGAGGGTGTATAGTAATGAAAGGCCGAAACACCCTGTGACTCTATGGTTTACTACTGATGACGTGTCTCACAATTTAGAATATCGTTGGGTTAAAGGGAACTTTAATCTTAGCTCATACCCTTAACCTTAAGTAGGATTTAATGCGTTACCTCTCCCTGAACCTAAACATAACCGTCAGTGTCTTCAGCTGCTTATTAAGAACTCTAAGCCTAAACCTTTAACCCTAAATATAACCGTCAGTTTCGAACCCTAGGCCTAAACCTTAACTCTTAGCATAACCGTTAGTTTTAACCCTAAACTCTTAGAACCCTATTAGCTTTAAAAATAATGTTTTAAGTCTTAACATTAACCTTAAATGTATTTGACCTCTGACCTTTAACTTTAGGTTTTAGGTCTGCAGGGAACCGAGTCTTCCCAACCTCTCCCCAAACCTATCCTAACCCCAAAGTTCCTTGCCTTGGACCCTGTCCCGGGACCGTTACCCTTATTGTCTTTAACCCTACCTATTTTCCATAACCCTTACCTTACTCGGTGCCCATGTTTGACCTGAAAGTCACAGGCATTTACACTAACATAGGTTATTACACGGTCGTTAGCCTTCGTCGTACAATGGCCTAACTTTAACTAGAAATGACCCCGAATCTCAACCCCCAGGCCCTGATTTAAATCTTAACCCTTAAGCGGGTATCTCGGCTCATGGAGGGTCTTTACAACAATTTAGCTAAAAGCAAAGTCTTTAGCTCTTAAAATTTAAACAGGCGACACCGGTCGACCGTCATAGTGGAGGAGGCTGAAAATGAGGCCTGAGTGGCTGGCCCGTGCACAACGCTGGTTCCGGGTTCTTCCCGGGGCAGCGGATTATTTTACCCTAACCTAACCCAGCCAGTGCCGCCCTCGGTCACCTTGTTGGAAGCTATCTCCATGTCCTAGTGGGTAGAGGTTAAAACATTATCTTAATTGTTAACCTCACTATATAAAAGATAATACCATTTTAATATAGATACCCACCTAGGCACCCTATTAGCTGGGGACAACAGTTCTGCTGCTTATCCACAAGCACATGCTGTAATGATTGGACTGAGAGACACGGGTGATCCGTTGTTTAGGGCGGCCGAACAAACGGGCTCGAATGCGTCGGCAGGGGAGATAGGACGGGACGTTAGACCTCGGGCGTAAGCGCATACGGCGTCAAGGTTCAGTTGGCGTGCTCCGGAGCATGATTTGGGATTAGCCCGAATCTAGTGTAGGGGTCCGTGCCACCCTCGGAAGGAACGGGTAGGCCGATCACGACCCGCGATCTCATGCCATCCTCGGAGGTCCAGTCCACCCCGAGCCGATAGGCGATCTCTTAGCTTAGGCTCTGGTTGCGTGCCTCAGCCTGTCGCCTAATGCTGTCCTGGGGCATCCTTAATTGATCCCCGTCGGCCCTCCGGGACCCCTAAATAGGCGCCTGCAGGTCCAATCTGTCCCACTCAGAGCGTTAAAGCTCAGGCATGAGTGATTTAACATGCGTCGTAGGTTATTAGGCCTGTGTATAATCTTAATACTTGATGTTATTTATTTATTAAATAGGCCAAACATCGCTGAGTAGGGAAACAGAGGTGATTGCAACTGTAATTGACTCTGATATAAAATATTTGGGCTGCAACTGTGGCCTGAATCACAAATTAGAGACTTTTAGTAGATATTTTAATTAAAAAATATAAAAATATATAATTCTTACTTTAGCAGCGATCTGAAATATTGATTTTTAAATGTGAAATGTATCATAGGTTATTAGACTTTAGATTGAAATAATTACAAAATCATATTCTATTATTTTTAAATAGGTATAAACTTGCTAATTACATAAATGAGGGTGATTGCAACTGTGATCCACTCTGATATAAAATATTTAGGCTGCAACTGTGGCCTAAACATTAAATTAAAGATATTTATTAGATATTTTAAACTATAAGATTTTTTACCCTATTGGCGTTCCGTAACCGACTGTGCCCCTAAGCATCATGGGCCACCTAAATCTGGAGTATATTTTAACAAATAACTCCTAAACCACAAAAGATAGAATCGTGCCGTTTTTTGCAACGTGATCTTTGTGAAACACTGAATGGAAACAATAAATAACTGATTAATACCAAAAAAATATTTAATCTACCATCAGTGTGAAAAATATGCCGATTAAGAACCTGGATTGGCCTTCCATTAAGGCTTTACTTGGCTGGGGATTTTACTATCATTCTGATAGAATTTTCCTCAGGAGGCCATTCCAGTAGAAGCTTGATTGATCTGATTTCGGGGTCATCCGCTGGGATGAGACGGTCTCCACTCGCTTCCCGGTGCAGCACTCTGCCCAAATGGTTCCGGAAACCTTGCGGTGTTAACAAAAGGGCCTTTGGCAGAGAGGTGAGTCATGGTCTTCTACCAGTCTTCACTGTGTTTGGTATATTTAGGAGTGTTACTGTATGATGGTTTAGGCTGTATTAGGATCATTGCAGTGAATTTAAACCTAATCTTTAATTACATTGGTACCATAATTAGGACTTTATTAAAGTTCATTTCTTAAAATCATTTTCAAATAAATAAAAAATATTTTAAAGTGATTGTATGATGGTTCAGGTTGTATTAGCATAATTTCAATATATTTAAACCTTAGTTCTATAGTCTTTAATTATACCAGTATTTTAAATAGGACTTTAAAAAGGTTATTTATTAAAATTAAAAATTTAAATCAATAAATAAATAAACATGAAATATTTTTTCAATTGGCTATGGGACACGAGCCGAGGACTGATCCACCTACGGCTGGCCGCCATGGATGAGGGTGTATAGTTATGAAAGGCCGAAACACCCTGTGACTCTATGGTTTACTACTGATGACGTGTCTCACAATTTAGGATATCGTTGGGTTAAAGGGAACTTTAATCTTAGCTCATACCCTTAACCTTAAGTAGGATTTAATGCGTTTCCTCTCCCTGAACCTAAACATAACCGTCAGTGTCTTCAGCTGCATATTAAGAACTCTAAGCCTAAACCTCTAACCCTAAATATAACCGTCAGTTTCGAACCCTAGGCCTAAACCTTAACTCTTAGCATAACCGTTAGTTTTAACCCTAAACTCTTAGAACCCTATTAGCTTTAAATATAATGTTTTAAGTCTTAACATTAACTTTAAATGTATTTGACCTCTGACCTTTAACTTTAGGTTTTAGGTCTGCAGGGAACTGAGTCTTCCCAACCTCTCCCCAAACCTATCCTAACCCCAAAGTTCCTTGCCTTGGACCCTGTCCCGGGACCGTTACCCTTATTGTCTTTTACCCTACCTATTTTCCATAACCCTTACCTTACTCGGTGCCCATGTTTGACCTTAAAGTCACAGGCATTTACACTAACATAGGTTATTACACGGTCGTTAGCCTTCGTCGTACAATGGCCTAACTTTAACTAGAAATGACCCCGAATCTCAACCCCCAGGCCCTGATTTAAATTTCAACCCTTAAGCGGGTATCTCGGCTCATGGAGGGTCTTTACAACAATTTAGCTAAAAGCAAAGTCTTTAGCTCTTAAAATTTAAACAGGCGACACCGGTCGACCGTCATAGTGGAGGAGGCTGAAAATGAGGCCTGAGTGGCTGGCCCGTGCACAACGCTGGTTCCGGGTTCTTCCCGGGGCAGCGGATTATTTTACCCTAACCTAACCCTAACCCTAATTAGGGCCGTATAGGGGTTTATACGGGGATGCTGGCAAAGTTTCACCGAGAAGTTGGTCCTAGGGTTTTCCGCCTTTACCAAAGTTGTTTCTGAGGCTCCCCTGAGCCTGGGGCAGGGGTTCCCGGAATTTTAACTCCTTCCCTTCCTGAGATACGACTCTGAACTCCCCTTTGGAGGGGTCACAAAAATCCCTTGGCCATGGGTTCGAATCCCCTGAATTTTTTAATGAATTTAGAAAAAAAAAATCAGCTCTCTACGACCTTCCTATCAAAAGTTGTAAAAATTGCAGTACTCCTCCATGTTAAAGGGGGCTCTGGACCTAAGGGCCCAACATTTCTGGGGGCCAACATCTCAGTAAAATTCACTAACTATAAAAACTTCTCAAAAATCTCAGGGAAGGTCCTGATGGGGGAATTCGACCCTCCCCAGCCCCAGGCACCTCTGGTGGGCCACCCCAGCCACCTACACCCGCTGGGGGTCAACCCTATGGGACTTTGGACATCCAAGGGATGGAGCACATCAGGGGCCCCAGCCCATGCACAGTCTTCATCGGCCTGGGGTTCTCCACCTTCCCAAGCCCCAGCCTGGGGTTTTGGACCTTACCCAGCCCCAGGCACCCCTAGGTCGGCCACACTGGTCACCCACACCCCCCCTGGGCCTCAGCCTCCATGGGGCTTGGACATCCTAGGGTTGCTGCATATTAGGGCTCCCGGCTCTTAGGGTTTCGGACCCCCAGCCCCAGCTTGGGGTTTGGGGCCTGCCCCAGGCTGGGGCTGGGGCTTGGGACTTTACCCAGCCCCAGGCACCCCCAGGTCGGGCACACAGGTCACCCACAGCCCCTGGGGCTTAGCCTCTTTGGGACTTTGACATTTTAGGGTTCTGGCACATTAGGGCTTCCAGCCCCTAGGGTTTGGGACCTGCCCCAGGCGGGGGCTGGGGCTTGGGACTCTACCCAGCCCCAGGCACACTCAGGTTGGGCACACTAGTCACCCACTGCCCCTGGGGCTTAGCCTCTATGGGGCTTGGACATTTTAGGGTTGTAGCTCATTAGGGCTCCCAGCTGAAGCACAGCTTGAGTGGGCTGGGGTTTGGGACTTTCCCCCTGCCCAAGATTGGGGATCACCACCTTCCCCCAGCCCCAGACACCTCAGGCCAGCCACCCTAGTAGGGCTCCACGGCCTGAGTTCAATGAGCCCTCCCCCAGGTCTCTAACCCTAATGGCCAGGGAGATATAGTGGCTCAACCCCGGGGCTTTGGGTGCTGCTCACGCCGGCCCTGAGCGACCCACACCCGCCAAGCTTCACAGACTTCTGGGGCAGGCCCTCCCGCATCCAACAATTCCTCCTCCAGCTCTCTAGCCCCAACGCCCGCCGAGATATGGTCGTTCAAACCCTAAGCGGGAAATAGCGCCGCTCCCGGCCGGCCAGAGCGTTCCCCCTCCCGGCCACCTGCCCAGCCTCGTAGTGCTCCCCGGGGGGAAACCAACGAGCCCTCCCCCAGCCTTCTAGCCCCAGGAGCCCGGGAGATATGCCCAGAGAACCCTGGGAGCTCAGACCCCCAGTCATTCTACGCCACCTACCGGCCCGGCAAAGCGCCCCATCCCCGCAGCCCATAACCCTAACGTAGGGCAGCCTGAGACGCATCCGACGACCCCTGCCCCAGCCCTCTAGCCCTAGGGGCCCGGGAGATATACCCGAATGAGTCCCGGGACTTTTCCGGCCGCTAGCGGGCGCACCGAGCGACCCAGCCCCGCCAGACCGGGACAGCAGTGACCGGGGCTTGGAGCCGGATCCGATGAGCCTTCCCCCAGCCTCGTAGCCCCAACAGCCGTGGAGATATGCCCAAAAAACTAAGGGGGTTTTGCCCCATTGGGACATAGGGGAATTTCCACTCAGGTAATGTCTGCACAAGTAAAGGCCCACTCCGCCCGGAGGGTGGGGATCCAGCCGGGCCTCAGGCACCTCAGGCCGGCCAGATGGGTCACCCACACCCGTGGGAACACCCATGGAGGTCAGGCTTGGGGACTTTGAATTTTTCAGCACTTTGAATAATATGGGGGATTTACAGTGATGTTCATTCGCCCGTATCTCGGCCGCCCTCGGTCCCATCGACCCCAAACTTCATACAGACCTCCGTGGGGAGGGCCCGGACCCTATGCCACCGGCCCCAGCTCTCTAGCCCCAAGGGCCGGGGAGATACACCCGAAAAGGCCCCGGGGACCTTTGCCGGCCACTAGCGGGCGCCCTGAGCGACCCAGCCCCGCCAAACTCACCAGTCTTATAGGGCTCGCCGGGACCTTTCCAACGAGCCCCCCCAGCTGTCTAGCCCCAAGGGCCGCGGAGATATGCCCGAAAACCCCCTTGGGTAGGGGAAAAATGGAACTTTCAATATTTTATTGATTAAGTTCTCTAGGGCTTTTTGCCCAGGCTCAGGCCAAGTCCGCCTGGAGTAATTGGATTTTACCCGACCCCAGGGGACTTTGAACATTTTAGGGCTGGAGAATATTAGGGCTCCCAGCTGAGTCGGCTTGGGGTTTGGGACCTTCCCCAGCCCCAGCCTGGGGCTTGGGACTTACCCCAGCCCCAGGCACCCCTAGGGCGGCCACACTAGTTACCCACAGCCCCTGGGGCTTAGCCTCTTTGGGACTTTGACTATTTTGGACACTCAATAGGTTTAAACGCCCATGGGACTCCCCTTAAGTCCCAGCCCCACTAAACTCGGCAGCCTTCTAGGGCTCGCCGGGCCCTTTTCAACGAGCCCTCCCCCATCCCGCTAGCCCTAGGGGCCGGGGAGATACACCCGAAAAGGCCCCGGAGCTTGCTGGCCGCTAGCGGGCGCCCCGAGCGACCCAGCCCCGCCAAACTCACCATCCCTCTAGGGCTCGCCGGGACCTTTCCAAAGAGACCTCCCCCAGCTCTCTAGCCCCAAGGGCCGCGGAGGTAGACCGGCTTGAACCTCGGGAACTTTAGCGCCGCTTACCGGCCGGACCGAGTAACATACGCCCGGCAACCCTAGACAGACTTCTAGGGCTGGCCCGGCCCTTTCCAATGAGCCCTCCCCCAGCTCTCTAGCCCCAAGGGCCCGGAGATATCAGCCATCCCAACAATGGACTGTTTACTCTGTTGCGGTCTGGGAAGCGATTCCGCTCCCTGAGGGCCAACACAGAGAGACTGAGGAGGAGCTTCTTCCCGCAGGCGATAAGGTCTCTCAACCACACCACTAGGCAAAACTAACACAATATTTTCACAATTCTCACAATCAATCAATCAATCTTTATACATCCATGGACACTATGGACAACTCCACGCACATCACATCTACACTACATCTTCACGTTTACGTTCTGGACCATTGCACAAAGTCACTTTAATAACCATTGCACAAAGTCACTTTTTCTATGCATACTTGCACACCATTATAGTTCTATGTGTACAGTATATTTCTATTTTCAGGTTCTATTTTTTCTAGTTAAATTTTTTAATTTTCTATCATATTTCTTCTATTGATATTTATTACTTATAAGTTTTAATTCTCTTTTTAAGGTCACTGGCGGTCGTGTAAGCATTTCACTACATTTCGTACTGTGTATGACTGTGTATGTGACAAATAAAATTTGAATTTGATTTGAATTTGATTTGAAATGTATATTTACTGTAGAGTGCAAGCAGAGACTCCGGCAGGACTAACTATGACAGCATAACTGGTAAATAGGTTTTTAGCTTGGACTTAAACACTGAGACTGTGTCTGAGTCCTGAACACTATTTGGAAGACTATTCCATAACTTTGGGGCTTTGTAAGAAAAAGCTCTGCCCCCTGCTGTAGTTTTAATAATACACGGTACTGACAAGCAGCCTGCATCCTTTGATCGAAGTAGGCGTGGCGGATTGTAAGACACTAGCAGTTCACTCAGATACTGCGGCGCGAGACCATTTAATGCTTTATATGTCATAAGTAGTATTTTAAAATCCATGCGAAATTTCACAGGGAGCCAATGCAGTGAAGATAAGATAGGTGTGATGTGCTCATATCTTCTGGTTCTAGTGAGGACTCTCGCTGCTGCATTCTGGACTAGCTGAAGCTTGTTTATGCACCTAGTTGAACAACCAGGGATACAAGGGATTACAATAGTCCAACCTAGAGGTGATAAAAGCATGAACTAGTTTTTCTGCATCATTTAGCGACAATATATTTCTTATCTTGGCAATATTTCTGAGGTGAAAGAATGCTATCCTGGTAATATTATCTACATGAGCTTCACATGAAAGGCTGGAATCTATAATCACACCAAGGTCTTTAACTGTTGCACTTGATGGAACAGAAAGGCCATCTAAAGTTACAGAGTGATCTAGAATCTTACTTCTAGCTGTATGCGGTCCTTATCTGGATTTTGCAGAAGGAAGTTAATTAGCATCCAATTCCTGCACACATTGCTCAACTTTAGTAAGCTGGTTTATCTCATCAGGTTTTGCTGAGACATATAACAGTGTGTTGTCAGCATAACAGTAAAAACTAATACCATGCTTACGGATTATGTTTCCCAGAGGAAGCATGTTAAGGGAAAAAGCAGTGGGCCTAAAACCCTGTGGAACACCAAACTCCACTTATATGCAGAATAATCACCATTTAAGTCTACATACTGATAATGATCTATCAGATAGGATCTGAGCCAGGAGAGGGCTGTACCCTTAATTCCTACTACATTTTCTAATCTGTGAAGAAGAATACTATGATCAATGGTGTCAAAAGCTGCACTGAGGTCGAGGAATACAAGCATGGTTACAAAACCTTGATCAGAGGCCAATAGGAGGTCATTGACTACTTTAACGAGTGATGTCTCTGTGCTGTGATGAGGCCTAAATCCTGACTGATACAGTTCATGTATGCCATTTCTATGTAGATATGAGCATTGCTGCTCTACTACTATCTTTTCCAGAATCTTAGAGATAAAGGGAAGGTTTGATATTGGCCTGTAACTGGACAGCTGACAGGTTTCTTTATAATGGGTTTAATAACTGCTAATTTAAAAGATTTTGGAACATACCCAATGCTGAGTGAAGAATTAATTATTCTCAACAGGGGTTCTGTTATTGCTGGTACTATCTGTTTAAGAAAATGTGTCGGTAAAGGATCTAATGTACAGGTTAATGAATTTGCAGAAGAGATGAGTGAAATTAGTTAAGGGGAGTAAAGTATTCTAGGTTCCAATCTGACATGGCTAGTTTACCATCTGAATAACTTACATTGTTTGGTTTTAAAGCCTCAATTTTATGCCTAATATTTACAATTTTATTATTAAAAATGTTCATGAAGTCCTTACTATTACACAATGTTGTTGTGGAGATTTCTGCAGTGGTCTAATTTCTGGTTAATTTGGCTACGGTATTAAATAAAAATCTAGGATTATTTTTGTTATTTTCTATAAGGAACGTCGACTTTAAATATTCAGGCGCCTGATCGAGTTCTGTTGGGTCAGACAGTGATCTAATCAAAGTTGGTAACTCTGGGAGATTACTGATAAAACTCTGTGTGGTAGATGCGTTGATGTGAATGTACGTTTATTACGGTAGCGCAGGGCTGTGCGTACGTTATTACTATGACACACTTGAATTGAGAAGATAGTGATCTGAATAAATAAATAAATTTCTTATACTTAATTCGAAGAATATTATTAAATCTAAAGTGTGACCTGCTTTATGAGTGGGTCCTACTACACACTGATTTACTCCTACTGAGTCCAGTATGGACATAAATGCTTTACGCACAGGGTCTTCTGGATTCTCAAAATGAATATAAAAAATCTCCAGCAATTAACACTTTGTCTACAGAAACGACTAGGTTTGAGAGGAAATCTGCAAATTCACTAATGTTTCTATAGAGAACTTCAAATTAATTAAATTTGTGTCCGTGTTTTTGTATAATAGTCAAATTATCGTTGTGAATAACTGCGACGCCTCCTCCTCTACCAGTTACCCGAGGCTGGGGTATGTAGCTGTATCCAGGAGAACTAGCTTCATTTAGAGTTACATACTTGTCCTGTTTAATCCAGGTTTCTGTTAAACAGAGTATATTAAATTCCTGATCCGTGATAATTTCATTAACTATAACTGCTTTAGATGCGAGAGATCTAATATTTAACAGTCCTACTTCAGATCAGAGGTGCTGGATGCGCATTTAGTGTGATCTGAGTTTATCTCTTCTAAGACTATGAGCTATACTACAAGAAATGAAAGCAGCACTTTCCCGAGTGGGATGGACACCGTCCCGCCCTAACAGGCCAGTTTTGCCCTCAAAGGTCTTCTAATTATCTATGAAGCCCATGTTGTTTTTGGAGCACCACCTGGACATCCAGCGGTTCAGCGACCATAACCTGCTGTAAGCTATGTCGCCACATCTCATTGGGGTGGGTCAAGAGCATATTACTTCATGGGACATCGCCTTCGCTAATTTAAACACCTCTGTAAAGTTATTCTTACTAACCTCTGACTGACGAAGGCGTATATCATTAGCTCCAGCATGTACCACTAAATCAAATTCAAATTCAAATTTTATTTGTCACATACACAAACATACACAGTACGAAATGTAGTGAAATGTATTATACGACTGCTATTGACCCTAAAAGAGAATTAAAGTTTACAAATAAGAAATAAATATAAATAAAAGAATACGATAGAAATTAAATAAAAAAAATTAAATTAAACTAGGAAAAAAATAGAACTAAAAATAAAAATAGAAATGTGCTAGAAAAAAAATGGAACTAAAAATAAAAATAGAAATATGATATGCATAAAAATAAAAATATACTGTACATAGAAATATGATGTGCATAAAAATAGAAATATACTGTACAATTGAAATATACTGTACTGGTGTGCAAATATGCATAGAAGAAAGTGTCTTTGTGCAGAGGTTATTAAAGTGTCTTTGTGCACTGGTCCAGGATGTAAACGTAAACATGTAGTGTAGTTGTGAAGGTAGGTGTGCAAAGTTATTAAAGTGTCTTTGTACAATCGTCCAGGATGTAGATGTACAAAATGTAGTGTAGATATGAAGGAAGGTGAGCGTGTAATTGTCCATAGTGTCCATGGATGTAAAAAGATTGATAGATTTGATCAATTATGAAAAGATTGTGTTAGTTCGTGGTTGTGGTTGAGAGACCTTATCGCCTGCGGGAAGAAGCTCCTCCTTAGTCTCTCCTTCAAGGAGCGGAATCGCTTCCGCAACAGAGTAAACAGTCCGTTATTGGGGTGGCTGAGGTCCTTCACGATCTTCCTGGCCTTGGTCCAGCACCGCTTGCTGTAGATCGAGTGCAGGTCAGGGAGCTCGATGCGGATGATGCGCTCAGCTGATCGCACCACCCTCTGTAGAGCTTGTCTGTCCTGCATGGTGCTGTTCCCGAACCAGGTCGTGATATTTCCCGTCAGGATGCTCTCTATGGTGCAGGAGTAGAAATTCCTGAGCACCTTGGAGGGCAGTCTAAAGTCTCTCAAGCGTCTGAGGTGGTAGAGACGCTGCCGGGCCTTTTTTACCACGGTGTTGATGTGACAGGACCATGCCAGGTCCTGCGTGATGTGAACACCGAGGTATCTGAAGCTGTCCACTCTCTCCACTGGGCTCCTGTTGATGACGGGGGTCTGGTAGTTCCTCACCTGCTTTGTACTGAAGTCCACTATCAGCTCCTTTGTCTTACTGGCGTTCAGGAGGAGATTGTTTCTCTGGCACCAGTTCTCCAGATTTCCAACCTCCTCCAGGTAGGCCGTCTCATCGTTGTTCGTGATCAGGCCCACCACAACAGTGTCGTCAGCAAACTTGATGATGGTGGTGGAGCTGGTAGTGGCCACGCAGTCGTGGGTGTACAGAGAGTACAGCAGGGGGCTCAGAACACAACCCTGGGGGGCTGAGAGGGAGTGAGGGAGGCTGAAACATGTCCGCCCATCCTTACTGCCTGTGGTCTGCCAGTCAGAAAATTGGAGATCCACTGACACATTGATGAGCTGAGTCCCAGGTGCTCCAGCTTGGTGGTAAGTGTGGAGGGAATAATGGTATTAAATGCAGAACTGTAGTCGATGAAGAGCATTTTCACATAATTCCCCCTCCGAGAGTCCAGGTGAGTGAGAGATGTATGGAGGAGATGAGAGATTGCATCGTCCGTGGAACGGTTTGGACGATAAGCGAACTGTAGTGGGTCGAGTGTGTCTGGTAGTGAAGAGATGATGAAGTCTCTGACCAGGCGTTCAAAGCACTTCATCACTACTGAGGTGAGGGCTACAGGGCGATAGTCATTGAGGGAAGCAGGATGAGGTTTCTTTGGGACAGGAACAATGATGGATTCTTTGAAGCATGTGGGGATCACCGACTGAGATAAAGATATGTTGAATATCTCAGTGAACACAGGTGCTAGCTGGTCTGCGCAGGCTCTGAGAATGCAGCCTGAGATGCCGTCTGGTCCTGCTGCTTTCCTGGTGTTCACTCTCTTGAAGGCTCTCCTCACGTCATGCTCGGTGATGATGAACGCGCTTCCGGTGCTGGCAGTGACTTCCTGTCTGCAGCCGTTAGCGCCGCTAGCATTAGCATCGCTAGCGTCTTTAGCTGCAGCCTCGAAGCGAGCATAGAAAGTGTTCAGCTCGTCTGCCAGAGACACGTGTGCGTTTATCATACCGGATGTTGGTGCTTTATAATCCGTTATTGTCCTTAATCCCTGCCACAGGCTCCTAGAGTCACTCTGTTGGAGTTGTGACTCTAGTTTCCTCCCGTAGCGCTGCTTCGCCTCTTTCACCGCCTTCTGGACGCTGTATGACGCAGCCTTGTATGGTTCCATGTCCCCCGACGCGAGTCCCGTGTTGTAGGCAGCGGTGCGAGATTTCAGAGCGTCGCGGATGGTTTTATCCACCCACGGCTTCTGGTTGGGAAATGTTTTAATAGTCTTTTTCTCCACAGTATCGTCCGCTAGTTTCCCGATGAATCCCACAACCGCTTCCGTAAACACGCTGACGTCACCATCGGAGCTGTTTCTGAACATGTCCCAGTCTGCGTCATCAAGTGCGTCCTGTAACGCGGCCACCGATTGGTCCGTCCAGCGCGTGACCTCCCTCTGAACTGGAACTTCCTGTTTCAGCCTTTGTTTGTATTTTGGCATGAGGAAGATGGCGGCGTGGTCGGATTTACCAAACGGTGGACAAGATTGTGACTTGTAGCCGTCCTTGACTGTAGTGTAACAGTGGTCCAGTGTCCTTTCGCCCCTGGTGGGGCAGGTGATGTGCTGATAAAAGTTCGGCGCTGCGCGTTTGAGGTTGGCACTGTTAAAGTCCCCTGCCACAATAAGCGCAGCGTCCCGGTGTTCTGTCTGGTGCTGTGTGAGTGCCTCATGCAGCTCGCATAAGGCAGTGTCCGTGTCCGCTTGTGGTGGAATATAAACGGCGCTGATTATGACCAGAGGAAGGTAAAAAGGACGACACATGATGGACAGTAGTTCCAGATTTGGTGTGCAGGAGCGTGTGA
Source organism: Clarias gariepinus (assembly GCF_024256425.1). Taxonomy (NCBI): domain Eukaryota; kingdom Metazoa; phylum Chordata; class Actinopteri; order Siluriformes; family Clariidae; genus Clarias; species Clarias gariepinus. Next base: position 51,976,330 of record NC_071100.1, on the reverse strand, counting down.
GAGGAACAACACTCGCGCTGTTGCACCAGCTGCTGTTCACCATTAAACACACGCCGCCTCCCCTTGACTTCCCCGAGTCCCGCGTCCTGTCCATGCGGTGAACCTGAGAAGAACTCGGCCGGCTGGATGGCGTGGTACGGCACCGCTGGGTTCAGCCATGTCTCGGTGAAGCAGAGGAGATTGCAGTCCCGAATGTCTCTCTGGAACTTTATCCTGGCCCTAAGGTCATCGAGCTTGTTTTCCAGTGACTGGACGTTGGCGAGCAGGATGCTAGGCAGAGGTGTGCAGTGTGCACGGGCTCTCAGCCTGTTCCTGACGCCGGCTCGTTTCCCTCGGGGCCGCCGCTTCGCGTCGCGTCCTTTGTTGTCCCTCAGGATCTCACTCGGCCAGCTCGGATCCGGAGTTAAAAACGTCGAATTGTGAGTACATTGTATACCAATAGAAACAAGAGTGTCTCTATCATAACTAATGTACCCCATGGTGGTAATTTTGCCGGTTTTAAAACGCTGTAAACTAACTTAAAGAACAAAAACAAAGAAAAGGTGGTCGGAGCAGTCGTGACGGCAGCCGACCTCATCGGCGCCATCTTGATCTATCTATTTTAGAGAACCTGTGCTGTCCTAGAGCACTAAGATTACCTGCTATGTCCGGTGCTCTGGCTCCTGGGATACACCTAACCACTGCCGCTGGCGCCCCTAAAGGCCTGGCTAATTTCACGTGTCTCAGTATAGAGTCTCCTATAACCAGAGCTCTTTCAGGTTTCTCAGCGAGTGCATCACTGAGGAGAGCAAACCTGTTGGACACGTGAAGCGCAGAAGAGGTGTGCTCCGGTGGGCTAGCCTTAGCGTTAGCTTTGGCTGATTGAGTATGCGTTCAGCCAGAGTCGTCACCCACTCGCCCCGCTGTGAGGGCTCTAATGCCGGAGTCGGGGGCTGGTTATCTCCGCCTGCGGCACCCAGACTGTCCACCACGTGAATAACGCTAAGCTCTCACACTCTCTAACCCTAAGTCTGGATGCGCTCCTCTAACGCTAATATCTTCTCCGTCAGAGTGCTCACTAACACAAACCTATCACAAGTAAAATGACCACTAACGATGGAGGAAGAATGTCTAAACATCCTGCACTCTACACACTAAACAAGCTGAATATTATTTATTATAACGTACCAAATAGTATGAAGATGGAGTTTTTATAATTACTTAGAGGCTTAGAGGAAGCCCATTTTTATATAAATTATCCTAATTAAATCATATTAAAAAGGTGTTGCATTGAATTTGAAATAATTATATGACAGTTACAAAAACACTTTATTAGACAAAATCTATGTTTTCAAGAAAATAAATATCACTTAAATACAGTTTAAGGTCTAACAGTGATGACACAAGTTCTGCAATGCACTAAAAAAGTGTTCAAACTGAGATGATGTTCCAGAACATTCGAAATATATCAGTGTGTGTGTGTAATGAAGCTATATAATATATGTTTCACTTTTTAAATAAAATGCTGAAATAAATCAATCATTTTTTATCATATTCGGATGGATTGAGATCCACCTGTGTGTGTGTGTGTGTGTTTAGAGAGATCATCTTTGTCAGCTCTGACGGTTCTGTACAGAACATCACACGGTTTATTTTAACGAGCTCAGGAACCCGTAGGTATGGGAAGCCAAACACATCAAAAGTGGGACGAAACCGTGGCACCCGATTGAGCCGCTCTGGGCGGACCAAATATCTGCACGGCCCAGTGGACAGCGCAGCGCGACAACCTGAATATCGCAGAGATTATCTGGTTTATTTGCGCGGCCCAATGGATCGCGCAGCGCGGACCAACTTGAGCAGCGCTGCTCGAATCACAAACCTGCGCGACCCACTGGGCAGCGCTGCGCGACTCTGATCGAAATAGGCCCCGCCCACCATCATATTACATTTTATCCACAATCCGCTGTAGTTTAGAGTGCACAAAGTGAAAGCTTTAGGTTATAACAATATTGGCAGACATTATGAAGTTGAGCTTCTTAAATTTGTTTTTTTTTCTTGATGGAAACTGCAGTGTTTGACGGTACTTTGTGGAATTACACGAATTTCTACTTACAACAGAAGGGGCTGTTCAAAGCAGAAATTTTAATGACCTACAATACAGTCATCTTCATCATCTTCATATGCTAGATCAACATATCTCTCCACTCTTATAGAAAATAACAAAAATAATCCTAGATTCTTATTTAATGCTGTAGCCAAATTAACCAGAAATAAGACCACTGCAGAAATCTCCACAACAACATCATGCAATAGTGAGGACTTCATGAACTTTTTTAATAATAAAATTGTAAATATTAGGCATAAAATTGAGGTTTTGAAACCGAACAATGTAATTGATGCAGATGTTAATCTAGCCATGTCAGATCAGAACCTAGAATACTTTACTCCCCTTGAAGAGAATGAACTAATTTCACTCATCTCTTCTTCAAATTCATCAACCTGTATATTAGATCCTGTACCGACACATTTTCTTAAACAGATAGTACCAGCAATAGTAGAACCCCTGTTGAGAATAATTAATTCTTCACTCAGCATTGGATATGTTCCAAAATCTTTTAAATTAGCAGTTATCAAACCAATAATTAAGAAACCTGACCTCGACCCCTGTCAGCTGTCTAGTTACAGACCAATATCAAACCTCCCCTTTATCTCTAAGATTCTGGAAAAGATAGTAGCGGAGCAGCTATGCTCATATATACATAGAAATGGCATACATGAACTGTATCAGTCAGGATTTAGGCCTCATCACAGTACAGAGACAGCGCTCGTTAAAGTAGTAAATGACATTCTATTGGCCTCTGATCAGGGTTGTGTAACTATGCTTGTACTACTTGACCTCAGTGCAGCTTTTGACACCGTTGATCACGCTATTCTTCTTCACAGATTAGAAAATGTAGTGGGAATTAAGGGTACAGCCCTCTCCTGGCTCAGATCCTATCTGACCCATCGTTATCAGTATGTAGACTTAAATGGTGATTATTCTGCATGTTCTCTAGTGGAGTTTGGCGTTCCGCAGGGTTCAGTTTTAGGTCCACTGCTTTTTGCCCTTTACATGCTTCCTCTGGGCAACATAATCCGTAAGCATGGTATTAGTTTTCATTGTTATGCTGACGATACACAGTTATATGTCTCAGCAAAACCTGACGAGAAAAAACAGCTTACTAAAATTGAGCAATGTGTGCAGGACATAAGAAATTGGATGCTAATTAACTTCCTTCTGCTAAATCCGGATAAGACAGAAGTTCTAGTCATAGGACCGCATACAGCTAGGAGTAAAATTTTAGATCACACCGTAACTTTAGATGGCCTTTCTGTTCCATTAAATGCAACAGTAAAAGACCTTGGTGTGAATATTGATTCCAGCCTTTCATTTGAAGCACATGTAGATAATACTACCAGGATAGCTTTTTTTCACCTTAGAAATATTGCCAGAATAAGAAATTTATTGTCGCTAAACGACGCAGAAAAACTAGTTTATGCTTTTATCACCTCTAGGTTGGACTATTGTAATGCCTTACTGTCTGGTTGTTCAGCTAGATGCATAAATAAGCTTCAGCTAGTCCAGAATGCAGCAGCGAGAGTCCTCACCAGAACCAGAAGATATGAGCACATTACCCCTATCTTATCTTCACTCCATTGGCTCCCTGTGAAATTTCGCATTGATTTTAAAATACTACTCTTGACAGCAATAGATGCAGCTGTATTTAAGATACGTTTATTAAAACAGTCGATTTTCCTGTTTATTCATATGCAAATAAAAAATAACTTAAAAAGACAACACCACTTGTACTTGAAGACACAGCGCGGTTTCTCCGCGAGGGTCTTTGCAATACTGGCCGTAATTCAGAACACAATTCCAAGAGAATGGTTCTTGGAAATCGAAATCGGCTCATGAGCCAATCATCATCATGAGCAAGGAAATCTTCACGGTCTCTGAAAACACGCTCCCTCCATAGAGCGTCATTAGCAAGGTCTTCTAACAGCGCTAGAGCATCCATTATGATGATATGTTATATACGCACATACCTTTTTATAGCCTATTCATTAAAAAAAAAGTAAATTCAAAGTATTTGCACTTGGTTAAGAATGCTGATAATGATAATTCAGGTTGATGCAATTTGATTAATTGGGTGATGACTATTTTAAATAGTTATTGCTATTTGGGCCAGTTGGTGTCGCCAAAACACATACTCTTTTAAAAGAGTGCGTACGCACGGTCAAGAGCATCCTTACGGTGCGCACTTATTTACGCCAAGTTTATTTTTTATAAATCCCAATATGTGCGTGGAAAAATGCGTACGCATATTTCTATGCCCATTTTGGGCGTACGCAACGTTTATACATCAGGCCCCTGGGGAGTAAGATCGGGCTCACCGGATTACTGAGCCGTGGCTTTTTGTCTCCCCCTAGTGTATCTGTGTCGGTACTGTTTCCCCATTCATTTAATCAAACACTAAACAAATATCACCTGTGTCTACCTCCTGTGTCACTCTATTTAACCCAGCCGAACCCATACCACCTCGTCTGGTCACTGATGTGCACGTTATGTTTGTGTCTCACCACTTTGTGTGTTTTTTTTTCTCTCTCTTCCAGGATTGAGTGGCATCTGCAGGAGGTGGCGGTTGAAAAGAAAGGACTTGCATTAAGGTTATACGTATGTTTTTGGAAAGTCATTCCACGTAGAGATTTATCTCCCGTAAAAGAAGGGAGTACACGCATTCTCAAGTGCGCTTTACACAGCCCCCTGCAGACCCAGCCTGGGAACACGGTCGCTGAGTCATTTAGATTTCATTTTGCCTGGTTCTGTTTTAGTTTCTGCTTTTGTGTTCATTGTTTTTTTTTTTCAAAAATAAACCTGTGTTCGTCTCCTCTCTATGGAAGTCATGACAAGTTAGCCTAATGGCAACATAAAAAGAAAATGTGTAGCCATTTATTAAATACATATAAATTACATTGCAGAAATGTTTTTTAATTATTTTATTTTCATTGTTTCTTTTTAAGGTAGTATTAGAGGAAGGGGATTCAGAGTTCAAAGACAAAGAGTCAGAGAGAGGATGCGTATTATTGATCCAGCAGGAACTCTGATACGACAAAGACGTGTCATCAGAAGAAGAGTGTACAGTGTCAGAGGATCAAACCACTTATAGTATCTAAGTTTAATCTCTACAGAAACAATGTCTTAATACAGATCCTTATATACAAAATAAACTCATCTTTAAATTTGATTTTATCATCAAGTAGTCAGAGGTTGCTGTTAATTTGATTGTTTCCCTTTGCACTGTTTAATAAACTCCTATTTCTCACCCCTCTAGGCATATACAGTAGCCCTTTACCATAAACTGATTGCATGGAGATTTGTTCTTCATGGCTGCATTGATGGATTCAGCAGAACGGTTATTTATTTGAGATGTGCCTCAAACAATCATGCTGCAACAGTACTGTCTTTCTTTCAGATTGGAGTCTCCCAATTTGGTTTGCCTTTAAGAGTAAGGAGAGACGGGGGCCGTGAAAATGTACATGTTGCACAGTACATGATCGAAAGAAGAGGAACAGACCAGGGAAGCTTTATTGTGGGAAAGAGTGTGCATAACCAAAGGATTGAACGTCTCTGGGGGGATGTGAACAGGGTTGTCAGACTTTTATAGACAGCTTTTCCAGTACATGGAATATGTGGACATTCTACACCCTGATAATGAGATGCACTTATGGTCCCTCAACTACATCTTCCTTAGGAGAATTTAATGGTCATGTGATGAATTTATCAGAGAATGGAATTACCACAATATGAGAACAGAGGGTGGCATGAGTCCATTGTGGAATTCTGGTATGATAATTGAGCCAAATATTGTCCTTAATGTGTCTGACATAGATGACTACAGTATTGACTTTGTTAATGAGAATGACACTGTACCAGAAAACACTTTTAGTGTAAGTACTGCAGATACTGATTACCTTCAAACATTATTGGATCCCTTATCAGATGATGGGAATAATGGTATACAACACTACTTAGCTGTTTTGGACTATTTGTCATCACAATACACATAAAAAGAATCCAGACACACGTTTGTTATTTTCAAGATTATCTTTATACACAAACTGTAAGTTTTACAAACAAATAACTTTGTAAAACAGAACTGCTTGTTAATAAATCTGTTTTTACAGTGCATCTTTTATGTTTTAAGTGTCTTAATTCACCAAGAATAATTATTGAAAAAACTACACTTTAAATACACTTTGTACTTTAAGCCAAAAGTAGCTTTTTAAAACATGCATTTTTTGCTTTCCATAACAATAATTGTCATTTGAACATTATTGAACATTACATTTTTATAATATGTTAATTTGTCATTATGTTAATGAAATATATAGTCTTGTTTATAAAATCAGAAAATGCTACATTTGTGAAATTCTGGTAATACAACCGAGAACAAGAACATGAGATATTAACATATCAGATAATAACAATATTGTGCAATATTAACAAAATTGTACTAAATTTAAACTTTTCCAAATCCCAACGAGCCTTTTACTGCTTCAGTTAGTAGATTTTCTAATTCAGTTTCATCCTGTACACCTCTTGGTAAGAAAAAAAACCATTGAACATGTTGATGCAGAAGAAAGTCTTCGACAAGTATTGTCTTGTGTATAAAAGTCAATCTCTGCTTTCTTATGAAAACCCAGGGGAGGGAGACAATCAGCACCAGACAGGAATGTCAAAAGATCCTCAAAAGTCAAAGGAGATGCTCTTTCTGTTGTTATGTACATAGAACAACAAAAAAAATGCTTTAAATATAATGCTCATTAAACATAAAGCTTAAAGCTAATCAGAAATAGCTGTACATGTAAAGAAAATGTCAGCACTTGCCCTGGATGCTGTTGAGTAAACATTCCCATGAAAAGATGGTCTCTTCTTCAGCATCTCTTCTGTTACTACCATCTTGACTCCAGTTCACAACAAGAAGGTCTCTAAACTCACTTCTTGACAGAGGCTTGAAGACATTCCAGTTGTTTTCCACTATCTGCCAAAGTAATCCACACGAATTGACTCCTGCTTTGAACTGTGAGATCATGCTGGCAGGCCTAAGATGATAAAGAAAAATAAAGAAAACAAACAAACCATTGAAAAAAAAAAAAACATCAAAACCTACCTAACCTAACTATACCTAATTACAGGAAGGTAAGAATAGAACAAAAAATATAATTACTATTCTGTGTTCTATCAGTGATTTGCTGAGGTTCTCCCAACATTATAAATTAAAGTGTTTTTATGAGAAGTTTTCATACAAGCTTACCTATGATAAATGAAGTGTTTAATTACAAGGCTATAAATTCTAAGCATGTCAGAAAGGCCAGCAGTGTAGATCCAGTGTACCCCACAATCTGCAATCCAATCACCAAGATTGGCCTTCAGTGAAATTAGGTCACTCGCACTTGTGCACTGATGGATCTAAACATGGCAGGAAATAGGAAATATTGTTTCATATAAAAATGTATTGTTATTTATCAAGCTAAATATTTGTACATTATATACCTGCTGCATTATCTGGCAAGTCTTGAAAATCAAACCTGTCCAACTCCCCTTCCTGTCCACACATCAGCAAATATAAAGCTGAATGAAGGGCTTTAATTCCTGGACCTCCATGAAGTATTAACCACGCAATGAGTTTCCCACCCGTGTAAAATCGGTTCTGTTCTAAAGCTGTCTGTAGGTGTCATGAGTCTGGGACTACTGGCTGATGGTATAGCCATGGGCTTAAAGAGGCGGGCATAAACGCAGAGGTCTTTTCAAAATTAAGAGTCTTTTATTTACAAAACACAACTTAACACAGTGGAACTAAACAAACAAAACACTGTCTCAGTAAACGTAACACACAAGGGTTCTAGAAACAAAACACACACACGGGAATACTGGGAATACACATACATGGACTCTGGGAACCCATCACGGTTAACACGTCAGCTTTCTAACACAGACATACATTTAGGCTCTAATACCTTAGACAAATACATAGGCTCTAATACCTTGGACAATCGACAAACATGCTCTGTGTTAGGCGCGCGGCTGTGGCTAGGTGCCGTGACCAGGGCCCCAAAGCCCCTCTTAAACAAATCATGTTAACCAAAACTCAAACAGACAAACTCTACCACACTCAAACATAAGACCAAAGCTCCTTGACGTAAACTTAACCCTGGTATGCCTCTACGAGCAACTCACACACACACCCACGCTCCTATGAGCCACATTCACATGCTCACTCCTATGAGCGAACCTCACACACACACGCTCCTATGTGCGGGCTACACACACGCTCCTATGAGCAACCCTCACACATACACGCTCCTATGAACGGACCTCACACAGACACGCTCCTACGAGCGGCATTCACGCCTACGCTCCTATGAGCGGCATACTTACCTACACGCTCCTATGAGCGGCATACTTACCTACACGCTCCTATGAGCGGCATTCATACCCATGCTCCAACGAGTGACATCTCACACCCGTGCTCCTATGAGCGAACCTCACACATACACGTTTCTATGAGCACAGCAGCTATGTTCATATCTACATAGGAATAGCATACATGAACTGTATCAGTCATTGATCATAGTATTCTTCTTCACAGATTAGAAAATGTAGTAGGAATTAAGGGAACGGCCCTCTCCTGGCTCAGATCCTATTTGACTGATCGTTATCAGTTTGTAGATTTAGATGGTGACCATTCCTCATGTTCTCAAGTTGAGTTTGTTTTCACAGGGTTCAGTTTTAGGCCCACTGCTTTTCCTTCTGCTTAATCCTGATAAGACAGAAGTTCTAGTCATAGGACCACAAGCAGCTAGAAGTAAGCTTTCTGATCACACTGTGATTTTAAATGGCCTTTCTGTTCCATCAAGTGCAACAGTAAAAGACCTTGGTGTGATTATAGATTCCAGCCTTTCATTTGAAGCTCATGTAGATAATATTACCAGGATAGCATTCTTCCACCTCAGAAATATTGCCAAGATAAGAAATATATTGTCGCCAAATGATGCAGAAAAACTTGTTCATGCTTTTATCACGTCTAGGTTGGATTATTATAATGCCTTACTGTCTGGTTGTTCAACAAGGTGCTTAAACAAGCTTTAATTAGTCCAGAATGCAGCACCAAGAGTCCTCACTCGAACCAGAAGATATGAGCACATCACCCCTATCTTATCCACATTGCATTGGCTTCCTGTAAAATTTCGCATTGATTTTAAAATACTACTCTTGACGTATAAAGCATTAAATGGTCTCGCGCCGCAGTATCCGAGTGAACTGCTAGTGTCTTACAATCCGCCACGCCTACTTCGATCAAAGGATGCAGGCTGCTTGTCAGTACCGCGTATTATTAAAACTACAGCAGGGGGCAGAGCTTTTTCTTACAAAGCCCCAAAGTTATGGAATAGTCTTCCAAATAGTGTTCGGGACTCAGACACAGTCTCAGTGTTTAAGTCCAGGCTAAAAACCTATTTATTTAATTAAGCATTTTTATAAATAGATTAGCCTTAGGTAAAGGAGCAGATCTGGGGGACTCATGGACGTAGAGTATTATGGTGAACTGGTATGTTTGGATGCTGTCTTCCTCACTCTCATTGATCACTCTGACGGTGAGGTGATTGGTTGCTTTACATCTCAGTTCCCCCTCATGTCTGTGTTTCCTTCTGGCTCCTCCCTTTTTAGTTATGATGTCATAGTTAGTCCTGCCGGAGTCTCTGCTTGCACTCTGCACTAAATATACATTCACTTTTTACATTGTTCGACTGTGACCATACCTAACTGTTATTTCTCCATCTCTTTGCTCTCTCCTTTTCTGCTCTCTCCTCTCTCTCTCTCTCCCTCTCTCCTTTTTCCTCTACCTATCTCTCTGTCGAGCTATACATGTCGCTCCTGAGCTGCCAGTGATCCAGACCCCTTCTGCCCGCTGGACCTCTCTAACTCATCCTGGAGTCCTGCTTCTGGTTGGAGATCTCATCACATGGATGCCCCCGTGTGGTCTGCCTGGAATGCGTGTGGTGACTGGGGTTGGTTCCACTTTTCCATGAAGGTGGTCCTGTCCTCGACTGATGCAGACAGCTGTTCTCTGAGGACCTGTGACTTCAGTCGCTCAATAGTTCGGGACTGAAATTTCTCACAGTTTACCTGAGCCTCCAGGAACAAACTGGACTTTAATCTTACACATCTCCTCTTATACTGAACTTCCAGTCTCGCTTATTATGCACATCAGTCCCTGCTATCTGTTTCACCCAGATGAGGATGGGTTCCCTGTTGAGTCTGGTTCCTCTCAAGGTTTCTTCCTATTACCATCTCAGGGAGTTTTTCCTTGCCACTGTCGCCGTCGTCCTGGGCTTGCTCATTAGAGACAATCATATAATTTTGATTCATACACATTCACATTTCATACAAACTTAATTCTTTTGATTGTGTAAAGCTGCTTTGTGATGATGTAAATCGTTAAAAGCGCTATACAAATAAAATTGAATTGAATTGAATATAAGCGAACCTCACACATACACACTCCTATGAGCGAGCGGCTTACATACACGCTCCTATGAGCGAACCTCACACATACACGCTCCTATGAGCGAACCTCACACATACACGCTCCTATGAGCGAACCTCACACATACACGCTCCTATGAGCGAACCTCACACATACACGCTCCTATGAGCGAACCTCTCACATACACGCTCCTATGAGCGGCACTTGTAGAGCATACCAAGGCCTAGAGCTTTGGTCAAACACAGGGGAATGCACACAAACGACATTAACCGAAGTGACATGAAACAAAAGGACAATAATCACACGCAACATACTCACACTTAAATGGTTTAACCAAAGATTAACTTCAACCCATAAACACAAAAAACAAACCCTCAGAGCCAGTACCAACAAACCCCAATTTCAAACACAAAATAACAAAAGCCCACTAGACAATAACAATGCTCGGCCCAGTTTCCCAGAACTAACAGCTACTTATAATGTCTCTAATTTCACGCACATCACATCTACACTACATGGTTACGTTTACATTCTGGACCATTGCACAAAGACACTTTAATAACCATTGCACAAAGTCACTTTTTCTATGCATATTTGCACACCATTATATTTCTATTTGTACAGTATATTTCTACTTTCAGTTTCTATTTTTAGTTCTATTTTTCCTAGTTAAAATTTATTTTTATTTTTTTTTATTTAAATTTTCTATCGTATTTCTTTTATTCATATTTATTACTTATTTAAGCTTTAATTCTCTTTTTAAGGTCACTTTTTTTCGTACTGTGTATGACTGTGTATGTGACAAATAAAATTTGAATTTGAATTTAATTGGCTGCCTCGGCGCAGGTGAGCTCCTTCCTCACCTGACCGAGGTGCCTTCTGGGAAACTGGGTCTTTCCAACAAAACTACAAACAAACATAACACAGCCACGGTGCCCTCTAGGGGCGGTCCCTTACAGTAGGCAAAGAAAGCCTGGCCTTGTTTTCCTTCAAAAATTCCTAGTGCTGACTGTACTTCGATCATTAAGAGCCTGATGGAAAGAAAATTATGTCTGTTCATTAGAAAGAAAACAGAAATTTTATTTTTAAAGTTAAATAGTTTTTTATTGTATTAAAAGTTTTAATCAGACCCATGTAGAAACAGAATACACATGATGTAGGCATATAGCGCCTTTTCATAAAAATTTTAAATTCTCTTTTACTGAAGCAATGGGTTCACATTTTCAAGAAATATCTGAAAAACATTAGCTTTACATAGAAATGATTTACAAAGACAGAAATGAAAATGAAAAACATAGGCAGGGTCCCACAGACAAGGCATAGCTAAAGCCAAGACTAGGCCTAGGCTTTTGTTGTTCTGTGTTTTCTTTATTTCAAATTCATGAAATTAATGAAAAATTGTGAAAAGCACTATATAAATACAACTGAATTGAATTGATTAAACCAAGATGTTTATACATACTTTATAAACATGCCTCAGAAAAAGACGTTACTGTATCTTGAGACAAACCGATGACACTGACATTTTTTAAGATCTGTCAGTCCAAGTTATTTTCAGTTAAGACAGCTCAAACATGTGGCATGGGTTAAGACTAGCCTGAAGCTTCGTCAGTGAAACCAGGGGATGATTTTTTAAAGATTTACCAACCTAAAGAACTCTCTTTGTGGACCACCAAAATCGTCAGCAGACTCTCCAACAAACTCAATATGTGGAGTTCGGTGCCATGCAAAGAAGCTCTTTGACAATGCTTGACAGGCACTGTGGAAAATTCTTAACCTCCTTGCAACAACAACAGTGTGTTCATCCATGTCAAGATTTTCTTTCTGGAATGATTTCAGAATGTCAGCCAAATCACCTGCATCCTAAATATAAGTTTAGATATAAGAAACATCATAACATACATTAAAAGAACCATCATATTTATGCATCAGAAAATATAGCAAATGATTACTGTGATAATGAAGAGTGTGGGAAATATTTGACTTACACAAAGAAACCAAAACTTTACTGACTGCACAAATCTAACTGTAAAGTTTGCTATGCTTATTATTTAGTAATAAAACAACAATACAAGAACAACAACAAACCCTATCAGAACATCTGTGTCCAAGTGTTCATCACTAGCTGGTTGGATTATCCTGTAATAGACCTAAAATAAAAACCAACAGCTAAATAACAGGATAAATTATTGCACCATTTTGTAATTTGACATAGCAAATACTCAGTTTGTAAAATGGGACCTTGAGTGAAATCCAGGCAAAAGTCACATGATCGAATTATAAGAGTCTGAGCATCAAGATTTGGCATAACCAGAAAATGACAATAATAGTTGTGTTTATTGCTATAAATGATAGATTATATAATAGATTTTCGGATACAATACTGTTCTTTACATCTGTAGAAAACAGTAAATCACAAAAAAAAGGCTTTAGCTGGGTCTTTATCTTTCACAGATGGGACACAAATTTTAATTCTACTGTATCAGCCTTACCTTTACATGCATTTCGGGAAACACTAGATAAAATCTATAATTCATTTAACATTTAACAAGAAAATTATTAAAATTGTAAGGAAAGTGCATTTAAATTATGCCAGAATCTATAGTACTTACATCAGGAGTTCCTGCATTGATCAATTCAACATGTAACAGAGGGCCATCATTGTCCTGCATATCATATACATTTTAAGTAATTTTCCAAGAAAAATCATAATTTTATATAATTACTATTAAGTAATGGTGGGTGCAGAGTAGTACCATAGCAGGTATGCGGGGTGGCGATGATGGCTGGAAATGTGTTGGTACTATAGCTGGTGTCTGGGCTGGTGATGATTGATGGACATTATGTAGTGCTACAGTTGGTGTCTGGGCTGGTGATGATTGATGGACATTATGTAGTGCTACAGTTGGTGTTTGGGCTGGTGATGATTGATGGACATTATGTAGTGCTACAGTTGGTGTTTGGGCTGGTGATGATTGATGGACATTATGTAGTGCTACATTTGGTAACTGGGATGGTGATGATTCCTGGACATGATGTAGTGCTACAGTTGTTGTCTGGGCTAGTGATGATTGATAGACATTATGTAGTGCTACAGTTGGTGTTTGGGCTGGTGATGATTGATGGACATTATGTAGTGCTACAGTTGGTGTTTGGGCTGGTGATGATTGATGGACATTATGTAGTGCTACAGTTGGTGTTTGGGCTGGTGATGATAACTGGACATTATGTAGTGCTACATTTGATAACTGGGATGGTGATGATTCCTGGACATGATGTAGTGCTACAGTTGTTGTCTGGGCTAGTGATGATGGCTGCAAATGAGATGGTGCTACAGCTGGTGTCTGGGCTGGTGATGATGGAGATGTTGAGTTCTTAAAGAAACAAGATATAACAAGTACCACAGTGTACATAAAATGTACCTAGTCATGCCCAGCTGTGAATATAAAAATCTAAAGTTTGTAATTTAGAATGGTTTAATTTTATTTGTTTTACTTCATTTCATTGATTTTTATTAGGATTAGCACCTACTGTTACTACTGGAACTATAAATACTATTGTTTTCCCTAACTTTACATGTAAATGAAACAGATTAATAATTATTCTGTCCATATATTTTTAAAACGTCAGACCTTACCTGATCGAGCTGAGACAGGTTAACAAAAGGTCATATGTAAATGACTCTGTCCTTGAAAAGCATGCACAGAACTGATCCACTCATTTCAGTTCCATGTTCTAGCGTAGGTTTTACAAGATGTGTGTTCGATGCTCTCAGGATCTCTATTCTTAAACAGAAAATAAAAGATTAATTGCAGAATTTATATAGACCCCACCCACCCTTTTGATATACTTACTCTGTGCTGTTCTGAAGTTTCAATTCATATATGGAACGAATGTGCTCCATGACTTCTTGTGCAGTCCAACTGTTTTGGAATTGGACACCATTTATAATATAGCCATCATTCAAGAGCTGCACTCTTGCCATTCCTCTTGGGACAACAGAGGTCTCAGGGGAGGTCAGAAGACACACTTCTCTACAAAAAGGAGCACCTGCCTTTCTACGGCACCTAAAATATAGAAACTAAAGTTTGAAGTCATATTTTTCTCTCATGCTGTAAAATACTGTACATTATTCTAAAAATAAATGTGGTATTATTATTATAATGAATACTTGCAATAACCAGAAGAACAGGTTAATGTAAATAATTTGCTAGCTGCACAATTTTCTAAGTAATGTTTTACTCTTATATTTACATTTATACAAGAGTATATTGCGATATTGCTTTAGTATATTTATATAGTTTACCTTCTTCTCATGTTAATGGTCCCACGTGAAGCCTCGCCACAGAAGTTCCTTAAGAACTGAAATGCTGGTCTTGTTTGTGGTAAAACTTGAGGATTAAACAGACTTCTAACCTCATTTTCTGTATGTTGTGAAATGTTTCTATTTCCCTCGTCAATTGTATTTAAAATGTCAGGACTGTTTAATATCGTTTCCATGGCGCCTTGTCTTACCTGCTTTGTACTTGCGCATCCCAGCGGGGAATTGTGGGTAAAATATAAATTGATGGTGGGCGGGGCCTATTTCTATCAGAGTCAGCACTGCTCTAGTTGGTCCGCACTAATAAACCTGATCATCTCTGCGCTGTCCGGATCCACTGGGCCGCGCAGATATTTGTTTTGGTTTCGTCCCACTTTTGATGTGTTTGGCTTCCCAGACGAAGGTCTCTTAACCCCTGGATGATGAAGGTGAAGAGGATGAGGATGAAAATGACACCCTGTGGTCACCCGCATGCATCAGCCAATCAGAAAGTCATAACGTGGTGTGGGCGGGGCTTGCTGGAGACAGCGCAGTAATGCTAAGCTAGCGCGAACACAAAGCTAAAACAGAAAGTTTGTGTTTAGTGAGTTATTGTACCATGTAAACGATCGGAAACGTGAAGTCCACCGTGAAGTAAACTCACACACACACACACACACACACACACAGAGCGCCCTGTGTTAGCGTGATGGGGACGAGATCGAGCCGGTTACCGGAGGAGTCTGTGTGCGGGCCGCTGGAGAAGGACGGCGGGGTAAAGCGCGAGTCTTTCCGGCGGATCCGCGGCTCCAGGCCCAGCAGCCTCGCGCTCGATTTCAGCTCCAGCTTCGACCGAGACTCCGAGGCGCCGCAGAGCCGCAGTGAGGAGGGCAGTGACTCGGACACCGGGCGCCGCGTTTCCCCGACGGACGGAGAGAGCGGAAGCGGCCGCAGTGTCGAGCCGGAGACTCCCGGGAGCCCCGAGCGCTTCTCCTCAGAGGAACCCGCGGGCAGTGCGGCGCTCCGGGCCTCCGCCGAGAGACTGGCCGCCCAGCGGAGACACTCATCCGGCAGGAACAGCAGCGCCAGGGCGGCGAGGGTCCGCTCGGCCAGGCCGGTGTCTGAGGCGTGGGTCGGGCTGTACCGAGTCAGACACAGCGGTGTGTTACCCTTCATCTCTCACACACACACTTCATCATCATCATCATTATTATTATTATTATTATAGATTAGCCGCTGTTAGCACAACACCCAGGGTTGCCAGATGTTATACTTTTCTGATTAAAGGTTTTAGCGAATTGTAACTAAATAAGTTATCTGTGATTCTTTACATCAAATTGTCTCATGTTTTATTTTCCATTTTGTAAACTTGTTTAAATGTGAATTACAGATACTGAGTTAAATTAAAGAATTAAATCTGTGTGTCAGGGGTAGTTCAGTGGTTAAGGCATTGGACTACAGTTCGGAAGATCCCAGGTTTAAACCCCACAACCACCCGGTTGTCCCTGTTGGGCCCTTGAGCGCGGCCCTTAACCCTCAACTGCTCAGTATAATAATGAGATAAAGATGTAAGTCTCTCTGAATAAGAGGGTCTGCCAAATGACTAAATGTAAATCTGGCAACCCAGAAGCCCCCCCCCCCCTCGGTCTTGTGTCACGTGACTCCCATAGACGCTACGCAGTGCAACAGATTCGGAGCAGAAGATATGATGCTGAGCCGCTCATCCTGTTTATTATAATATCTCCTTATCTGTAGTGTAATATTTACATCACTGGAACTATAGACTAAATGTGTTTATGTGGACGTGTTGGGGGTCTGTTTATTAAAAATGTAACATTTTAGTTTATTTCTGATCAAAAGAACGAAATGAACTAAATGATTCAGATTCAAAGAACCGAGTCAGTGAAATGATCTAAACTTCCCATCTGTGTGTGTGTGTGTGTGTGTTAGAGACAGTGGGGTTCGGGGTCAGGATGAGACTAAACTGCATTTAGAACAGGAAGTGAGTCTAAATCTGTTAAAGCACTTGGATTACCCATAGTCCCCTGCAGCAGGTATTAACTATTCCCTGTAGAAGTAAAGATAAACTGTGTGTGTGTGTGTGTGTGTACACACTGATTAGCCACAACATTACGACTACCTGTCTGATACTCAGTAGGTCTCTTGTCGCACTGTAACACTGACACACAGTGTGTTCAACTAATTTCTATGGCACCCAGCCTTGACCTTTGACCTTATGGAGCATCCCACAGGAGCTGCAGGTTCGGAGTCGCTCTGACGCTGTCCTCTGACCCTAACCCAGGCTCCCCAGTGTCAGAGTCACTTGGATTCTTGGGCTTGCCTTTTTTTTTCTGCTTCCAACACGGTTAAAACCTCGACTCGCTTCCTAATATATAACAACCACTTCCACACACACGCGGGGAGTGAGCTGGCCTGTCATCTGATCCATTAGAAGATTTAATGTAAATCAGATTGATAAAAAAATGTTAATGCTGTTTATAAAATCAGTCAGAACCTAAAGTGCACTTCACAGGGTGCTCCCTACTCCCTACTCCCTACTTCCTGCTCCGTTTGCAGGGAATGTTGGTGAAGGGAACTTCCCTCAACAAAACTCCACCATTCGGACACCCTGTGAAGTCACCAGCGCAGACGTCACTTCCTCTGTGCGTTACCATGGTAACACTACAGACATTAAATATAGACTATTTATTGAAACAAAAACTGATACCATTATAGACCATACTATTGAAATGTGTTTAACTTGTAAATATATTATAGATTAATTACAATAATAGTTGACTTAAAATGTACAGAGATTTTTTTTACAGATTATTAAGCTATATAATACTAAGGATTTATTGATTGAATTAAAATTATTGTTCAATATGATGTCATCCTCGATAATAATGATAG
The DNA here is from genome assembly GCF_024256425.1 of Clarias gariepinus. NCBI lineage: Eukaryota > Metazoa > Chordata > Actinopteri > Siluriformes > Clariidae > Clarias > Clarias gariepinus. The sequence goes on along the minus strand of NC_071100.1, from coordinate 51,958,552 downwards.
TATAATAATATAATAATCTATACATCATTTTTTAAACTCCATTTTTTTCACGCTCCAGCGAGACGCAAAGACTGATGGGACAATTTTGCATTCCCTTTTCCAGTGATGTGAAGTCCTGATGTTCACTCGTTCCCTACAACATTTACATTTAGGCATTTGGCAGACGCTCTAATCCAGAAGAAAATAAAAAGTGCTTTGAAGTTTCCGTCACTGGACAGATTCTCTACACCGTTCACAATTTCCCTTCAACTGAACATATTCGCTCTCTGCGGTTTAGAATCACAATTAACATGGCTGAACTAGTGCACTTCACAGGGTACTTAGTACTAAGTGCACTTCAGGCACCTAGTGTGTGTACATGTTTACATATTTAGAACATGCTGGAGCTCAGGAGTGAGATTTAAATTCTGTTTTAGGGTAAAGTTTTATTTCTGTCCTGTAGCACAATAAACCTAAAAGTCCATGCAGAGTAACGATCTTACTGTATATATGTGCTGTCTCACTGTCTCTCTCTCTGTCTCTGTCTCTCTCACTGTCTCTCTCTCTCTCTCTGTCTCTCTCTCTCTGTCTCTCTCTCACTGTCTCTCTCTCTCACTGACTCTCTCTCTCACTGTCTCTCTCTCTCACTGTCTCTCTCTCTCTCACTGTCTCTCTCTCTCTCACTGTCTCTCTCTCTCTCACTGTCTCTCTCTCTCTCACTGTCTCTCTCTCTCTCACTGTCTCTCTCTCTCCTAGCAGTACGCTGTCCGTTCTGCACCAGGACGTTCCCCGGAGGTCGTATTGAGGAGCACCTGCTCACGTGTCTCACGTCTCCCCCTCTGCCTTATAACAGTAAGTGTGTTTCTTCTATTGTTTTATTCAGCTCCGTGTGTGTGAGACAGTGTGTCGTCTCTAACAGTACAGACATGGCAGGTCACCAACACCAAGCTCTGCAATGTCCACACAAGCACAGTAATACAAAATAACACCACAAGAGGGCACTTCATCGTTGTTGCGGTAGATTAGATGTGTGTATAGAAGCAGAATCTGCGAAAACATCACAAAGACGGGAAACGGGTTCGTCTCAAACTCGCGGCTTTCCCGCTCTCAGACACTAGGGGGCGCAACAACACAGAAAACCTCGGAGGTGCCCCCTGTCCATCCATGTGTCAGTGTCCGTGTCCCCGTGTGTGTTGCAGTTTTATTTCTATAAATCTTTTATCAGCAGTTGTTTTCACAAAGTACCTTTACAGAATCAAAATTAAATTATGGAGATGAGTACGAATAAATCAAAATGTGTGTGTGTGTGTGTGTGTGTGTGTCCTCCAGCTGATGTTCTGAGTAAAGACAGTGGTGAGTGTTCAATCTGCCTGGAGGAGCTGCTGCAGGGGGACACCATCGCTCGCCTTGCCTGTCTCTGTGTCTACCACAAAAAGTAATCACACCCACTTCATCTCTGTCTCTCTCTATAAAGAGTAGATGACCTTGTGTCCACAGTGTGTCCTGATTGTCCTCTCCCTCCTGTCTGTAGGTGTATTGACTCATGGAGCTCAGTGAAGCCCTGCTGCCCTGAACATCCTTTTAACTGACCGCGGTTTTCTCTCTGATCGCTGGGCTCAGGTCAGTTCAGGTTTAAACACCACCTTAAACACCACCTTAAACACCACCTTAAACACGCCCAGCACCTCTTAAACACCACCTTAAACACCACCTTAAACACGCCCAGCACCTCTTAAACACCACCTTAAACACCACCTTAAACACCACCTTAAACACGCCCAGCACCTCTTAAACACGCCCCTCAGCAGAACAATTCAATTTTATTTATATAGCGCTTTTAACAACGGTCATTGTCTCAAAGCAGCTTCACAAAATGAAAAGAACATTCAAGTGAGAAAAAATGTGTTTAGATAATAATGAGATGATCAGATCGTCCCTGATGAACAAGCCGAGGGCGACGGTGCTGAGGGAGAAACTCCCTGAGATGGTAATAGGAAGAAACCTTGAGAGGATAGGGCGGAGAAAGAAAGAACAGGATGTGGTTTAGCACATTATGCTAAGAGAGTGAGGCGAGGGTTTGAGATTAGCACTGACTCGAGTTACTGTAAAGAGGAACGTTGTTGCTGCAACTATGGAAATGCAACAATGCACAGATTCCTTCAGAGAGCTGAAGAGAGTTTTAAGAAAAGAAAACTGAAAGTTCAGCTGGAGCGCTTGTGGGGAAAACCTGCTTGATCCCGCGTCCTCACTCCCGCGTCCTCACTCCCGCGTCCTCACTCTCATAATAAAGGTCACTAATTGATGCAGTAACAGAGTACTTTTATTACTTTTAGACTCTCACCCCTTCACTGCGTTCTTAGAGTAAATCCAGTCCATCTGCAGCTCTGGGTGACGATTAATCACAGTGTTTACATGAATAACGAGGAAGTTTTATATCACACTCGTTAAACTCTGATTAATTGCATCACACCATCACATCGTTACAGCAGGCCGAGTCTTACCAATTTTTAGCTGTTTCTCAAGACTCTCTGTAAATCACACACACACACACACACACACACTTTCATGGCTAAGTATATCGTATAAACAAAGCAGTTATTTTAAGGGGACATTGTTGTGGTAGCACGTTACGTTAAATTTTGCAATAGTAAGAGCGTGTGCGTGCGTGTGTGTGTGCGCGTGCGTGTGTGTTTTTCAGGACTCGTGCCGTCAGTGTGCTACAGTGCAGGAGGAGGAGACTGAATCTGAAACGAGTTGCTGTCTGACTTGAGGCTCCTGCAGGACATCACTGTCTCGCAATGAGACTCTAAAACGATTAAACACCTCCTAAAGACGAGCAGAACTGATACACACTCGGAAAGGAAAAAGCCTCGGGATGTGTGTGGATGTGTGTATGTCTTGCTTAAAGATTTCTTTTATGAACTGAAGAAGATTTATTTTATTGTGTGTAAACGCGGCTGCGCTCGAGATAAAAACATCTTCTCGTGTTTTATTAGTGCAGTTCAGACCTGCGGCCACGTCTCATTACACACTTCGGAGGCTTCAGGTTATAGTGACATTTTTGCTGGAGTTTGATTGGCTGTGCCATCGTTGGGGGGTGTGGTGGGGGTCTGGGTTAATGTTTGGGTCAGGGACAGGGGGACGGAGACGTGCGGATGAACGGGACACCGACGTCCTTATGACTTCGCATGGACACAGGAAGTGGACTTCACACACACTCTAAGGAAAAGAAAACGTTTTATTTCCTTTTGACCTTTACCCTCACAGCCAGGCATCTGTTACACACACACACACACACACACACACACACAGGGTTTCCCCGGATCTTTTTCCAATATGACCGTTGGAAACACACATGTTTTTCAAACACATCATTATTATTATTATTATTATTATTATCAGCCTTGCTCTAAATTTTTGCCAAATGTGTTTGTAATTATAATAAACTTTACTTCTGTAGCATTTTTATTGCCAACATGTTAGTGTGTGTTATAGCTTTTCCTGTGTGATGTCATCAGTACGACCATCATCATAACTATTATTTATGGGTGATTTGAGAAAGTATGTGAGAACGTGTGTGTGTGTGTGTGTGTGTGTGTGTGTGTGTGTGTGTGTGTTTACATTCAATCCTGATACACACTTATGTTGGTGATGATGATGTAGTTTACAATGCTGTTTAATCTCAACACCTCATGATTAGATCTGTTTTATATTTACACTGTGTGATGTTACATGTTGGTGTGAGTTTGAAAAATAATTGTCAGTGCGTGCAGACACACACACACACACACTGATTATTTATTGCAGTGTATATCTGTACACCAGTTTCCTTTTGTACGTCTGTAAAGAAAATGGTTTTTGTATGAATTTTTACAATAAAGATGTTTAAGATTGGGTCCTTTTTAGTGTGTGTGTGTGTGTGTGTGTGTGTGTATTAAACACCTACTTGTTATTAATTTTCTAATTTAATACAAAACCTTGTATAGAACATCACTCACTTACTCATGCTATTACCGCTTAATCCTGTATTCAGAGTCACAGGTTGTATAGAACAATGACTCTTGATTTGTTGCTTTAGGCTTCACATCCTCACCACATTTTTACAATAAATAAATAGGTGGCGCTGTCCTCACTGTGAATCCACAAAGACCTGAAGGTAGAGGAAGAGGACATGGAGCGGAGGAAGTGTAAGAGCATGAAGTCCAGTACTTTCTGATGAAGTTTGTGTAACCCAAGCCAACCTGTATGTGGAAAGTCGCTGAGGGAAATAAGGGGAATTGAGAGTGAAATACATGCTGAAGGTCCTTTACATGGGACCCCAAAGTGCTGCTGTTTAACAGGGAATGAGTTTAAGTTAACAGGATGTGCACTCCATTGATGTCACACGCTGTTAACTGAAGGAGAACTCCGTCCTAAACCCTCTCTGCCCCTCTCTCTCCTCTTCCCTCTCTCCCCCTCTCTCCTCCTGTCTCCCCTCTCTCTGTCGAGCTACACATGTCGTTCCTGAGCTGCCAGTGATCCAGACTCCCTCTGCCCTCCGGACCTGTCTGACCCATCCTGGTGCCCCGCTTCTGGCTGAAGATCTCGTCACATGGATGCCCTGTGTGTCTCTCTGGGATGCGTCTTGTGTCTGGGGATGGTTTTACTCTACCATAAAGACAAATTGTCTCCAGACACAGATCTGGAGAAGGTTACAGAAAGATTTCTGCTGCTTTGAAGGTCCCAATGAGCACAGTGACCTTCATTATCCGGAAGTGGAAGAAGTTCGAAACCACAAGGACTCTTCCTAGAGCTGGCCGGCCATCTAAACTGAGCGATCGGGGAGGTGACCAATAACCCAATGGTCATTCTGTCAGAGCTCCAGAGGTCCTCTGTGGATAGAGGAGAACCTTCCAGAAGGACAACCATATCTGCAGCAATCCATCAATCAGGCCTACAGTATATGGTAGAGCGGCCAGAGAGTCTCATCAGACCTGAAACCTTGTTTCTCCTGGTCTGAGAGTCCTTCAGGTGCCTTTTGGCTGCCATGTGCCTTTTACTAAGGAGTGGCTTCTGTCTAGCCACTCTACCATATAGGCCTGATTGGTGGATATCTGCAGAGATGGTTGTCCTTCTATAAGGATCGTTCTGACCACTGTTCTATGGTCAGACGAATCAAAATCCCTAACCCAAAAGTTATTTTTGGGAAACTGGGACGCCATCTCATCCAGACTAAAGAGGACCCAAGTTGTTATCAGCGCTCAATTCAATTTAATTCAATTTTATTTGTATAGTGCTTTTAGCAATTTTCATTGCCGCAAAGCAGCTTTACACAATCAAAATAATTATTTAAGTTTGTATGGAATGTAAATGTGTATGAATCAAAATGGTCAGTTTGTCCCTGATGAGCAAGCCAAGGGCGACAGTGGCAAGGAAAAACTCCCTGAGATGGTAATAGGAAGAAACTTTGAGAGGAACCAGACTCAACAGGGAACCCATCCTCATTTGGGTGAAACAGAAAGCAGTAAATGATCTGCATTTATACAGTGTGTAGGGTGGGAGGCAGTTCAGCTATAATAGCTGATGTTAATTGATGTTAATATGGAGCCCAGGTAGTTATTGAAGACCCAGGTAGACTTGTAAGAAGTTCCAGTCCTGAACTATCGAAATGTCAAGTCCCCAGAGAAACAGTTGCCAACACCAGTCAAGGCCAGAACCGTCTTCTAGGTAGAGAGAATCATTCCCAGACACCAGACGCATCCCAGAGAGACACACGGGGCATCCATGTGACGAGATCTTCAGCCAGAAGCGGGGCACCAGGATGGGTCAGACAGGTCCGGAGGGCAGAGGGGGTCTGGATCACTGGCAGCTCAGGAACGACATGTGTAGCTCGACAGAGAGAGGGAAGAGGAGAGAGAGGGGAAAAGAGAGAACAGAAGAGAAGAGATAACAGTTAGGTCTGGTCACAGTCACACAGTGTATAATGTGAATGTATATTAACTGTAGAGTGCAAGCAGAGACTCCGGCAGGACTAACCATGACATCATAACTAAAAGGGGAGGAGCCAGAAGGAAACACAGACATGAGGGGGAACTGAGATGTAAAGCAAACAATCACCTCACCGTCAACAAACCTGAGTGATCAATGAGAGTGAGGAAGACAGCATCTAAACATACCAGTTCACCATAATACTCTACGTCCATGAGTCCCCCAGATCTGCTCCTTTACCTAAGGATAATCTATTTATAAAAATGCTTGGCTAAATAAATAGGTTTTTAGCCTGGACTTAAACACTGAGACTGTGTCTGAGTCCCGAACACTATTTGGAAGACTATTTAGAAGCCTGCATCTCTGATGGTATGGGGTTCCATGAGTGTGTGTGGCATGAGCAGCTTACACATCTGGAAAGGCACCATCAATGCTGAAAGGTGCCCTCTTCTTCCTAAACTTGAACAACTTCAGTCCCCAGACGTTTACAGACTGTTAATAAAAGAAGAGGGGATTCCACACAGTGTTAAACATGGCTTTGTCCAACTTTTTTGAGATGTGTTGATGCTATAAAATTCAAAATCAATGTATTTTTCCCTTAAAATGATCAATCTTAGTTTAAACATTTGATATGTCATCTGTGTTGTATTCTGAATAAAATATTGAAATTTGAAACTTCCACATCATTGCATTCTGTTTTAATTCACAATTTGTACAGTGTCCCAACTGTATGATAATATTGTGATAATAATATGATATTAACAAATATTAACATTATTATTATTATTATTATGATTATTATGATGATTATTATTATTATTGTTATTATTATGATGATGATGATTATTATTATTATTGTTATTATTATATTCCTCAGCATGCAAGTGTTTTTCTGCTCTACTCTACCATTGTTTATTTTAACATCTGTGTGTGTGTGTGTGTTTCTGTATGTAATATCAGATGTGTTTGTGTTAAATATTAAGTATTTAATTAGTTTTGTGTCACGTTCACACACAGTGAAAAAAACCTCACCGCCACCGCTGTCAGGGATAAACTTATAAATGTAGAAAATAATACTTTTTTTCTATTTTTTATTTTTATCCTCAGTTTAAAATTTCTGTAAAAAAACATTGATTGACTTTTAAAATAAAGTTAATTAAATTAATTCAAATTATGTGAAACAGCCAGTGAGCTGCTACCTGCCAAGTTAAATAAAGTTAAATTAAATGTAAGTAGAAATTTAATTAAATAAAAGGTTTTATAAAATGTGAAAATAAATTAGATATTTAAATAAAATAAATTAGAGACAGACGCTGCTGGATATTTACTGAATTAAAGGTTAAGTGTTTTAGCCACGAAGAGGAAACGGGGAAACTACTTTATTGTGTCACTCAGTGTGTTACAACTCTGTAAATAACAGCAGACGTTCTTTTTTTGTCCACACACACACACACATACACACATATACACACACACACACACAAACACATACACATACACACACATACACATACACACACACATACACACATACACACACACACACAAACACACATACACACATACACACACATACACACACACACAAATACACACAAATACACACACATACACACACATACACATACACACACACACACATACACATAAACACACATACACATACACACACATACACATACACACACACACATACACACACACACATACACATACACACACATACACACAAATACACACACACACACATACACACACACACATACACACACATACACATACACACACACACATACACATACACACACATACACATACACACACACACATACACACACACACACATACACACACATACACACACACACACATAAACACACATACACACACACACACATACACACACATACACACACACACATACACACACATACACATACACACACATACACACACACATACATATACATACTGTGAGGGCTAGCGATCTGTTTATTTCCTTTCGTTATGCTTCTTCTTCTTCAGGTGTGAGCGTGTATTGAACTCGAATAACATCCAAAGTCCAGTAATTTTCTTTTCCTTTAAGTTTAATAACAAAATAACTGGAAATAAACCTTAAGAGTCATTAAGCTTTAACATTTTAAATAAGCAACTTAGTTCTTTCACATTTCTTGGTCTTTCTTCTTTATGATTCTTTGTTTTTCTGCTTATTTAATTTGCTTTTTGGATTAAACACAATTTGTTTACTGGTCTTTCTAAAACATTTGTCTTCGTTTGTAGCTTTACTCGGCGTACAGCTCCACTGGAGTCTGGCAATGTTTCTACTACTCTTCCCATTATCCATGAATTGCGTGGTGAAAAACTGTTCACCACTAAGACAACATCGTCTGGCTCAAAGTTCCTTTTAGATCTTACCCATTTACTGCGCTCTTGTAAAATGGGTAGGTATTCATGAGTCCATCTACTCCAAAACAAATCGGCAAGATACTGGACCTGTTTTCAGCGTTTTCTTGCGTATTGTTCTTCCTTTTTAAAGAGACCCGGTGGTAGGTTGGGTTCAGCTTTCAACAACAGCAAATGGTTAGGTGTCAGAGGCTCAAGGTCATTTGGACTGTCTGATGCACTTGTTATTGGTCTGTTGTTAATGATGCTTTGTACCTCGCACATGATAGTGTGAAGACAGTCATCGTTGATAGACTGTTCTTTTAAGAGCGCATTAAGTATTCTTCTTACGGTACGGATTTGGCGCTCCCAGACTCCGCCCTGATGGGAAGCAGCTGGACTATTGAAAATCCATTTGATGCCTTTCTGTAGCATGGTCCTTTCAATTTTGCTGTGGTTCAGGTTGCTTAGTGATTCTCGCAACTCTCTTTCGGCGCCAATGAAATTCGTGCCATTGTCCGAGCGCATGACTGACACCTGTCCTCGTCTGCTTATGAAGCGCCTTAAAGCATTTATGCATAAATCAGTGTCTAAGCTATCAGCTACTTTAATATGCACTGCTCTAATTGTTAGGCAGGTGAACAACACTCCATACCTCTTCACAGTACTCCGGCCCCGTTTAATGTCAAAGGGTCCAAAGTAATCGACACCCACATTTGTAAATGGGGGTTTATCAGGGATCAAGCGGTCTTCTGGTAGATTGCCCATTTTTTGCTCTCCAACTCTTCCACTGAGTCTGTGACAAACTGAGCACTTGTATATCAGTTTTCTAATAGCTGAGTTTGTCACAAACCGTCAAGCTACAGCTCTGCCATGATCATATAAGCACTCCTGCTCCACGTTCCCAACCACTCCTTGCTTCTTGCCACCTCACCTTCCGCTCTCAACACACCTGTGCATTATCTCCAATCATCCTCCTTACCTATTTAAACCACGCTCTGCCACAGTCACGTTGCCAGATTATTGTGTGCCTTTCGTAGCCCAATTTTCCAGCGTTACTTTCATGTCTCGACTACCTGTTACCGACCACGCTTCGTTTCTTCTCGACCACGCCACTGTCTCACGTTTGGATTTCACGCTCACGGAGTTTTGTTATCGACCCTTGGATTTGCCTCAACGACCACGAATTCGGATCACGGACCTTCTCTTGTCTCTCTGGCTCTGAACCTTGCTCACCTTCGACCACGATAAAGCTTTGCAAAACCAGCCACCAACCTGTGCGGCGTCTCCATTCGCCCGCCGGTTCTCCACGTCTCTGCAACACTGCGCGAATCGCGCTGCACACCAAGTTTCCTCATCGGCTCTTTGCACTTCCGCATTCCTGCACAGGACACACAAGGCGCTCTCGCCGACTCGCGGCGCTTTAGCATTCCTCACAGGTCCACGCTGCACACAGAGCGCTCACACGCGCTTCCGCATTCCAGCGAGACTCTGCTCACGCCACAGCACAGAGCTAAACCGGCACTTTCTCTTTGATCCACTCGGCTGGCTCAGTCTGCTACACAAGCACTACCACAAATCACAGGTCTAACTCTGCGCTTGGATCCATCACGCCCTCTAGCGCCCCGTGACAGAATAATCTGGCCAAAAGGAATGGATCCAGCAGAGGCTGCTCGCCTGAGGGGGGCATTAGAGAGCCAAGGAACCCTCTTAGGTACACATCAGCAGGAAATCACACAAATCACTACTACACTTCAAACCATCACCGAAACCTTGCAGTCTCTTTCCATTCAGATTCAAAATCAGCCACCTCCTGCACCCGCTCTGCTACATCCCCCCCCGGTGCTCTCTCCAGTCCAGGAGCCACGCCTCCCTGCTCCGCCTACCTATGACGGGAATCCAGCCACATGTCGCTCTTTTCTCTCCCAATGCTCGCTCGTTCTGGAACTGCAGGCCACGTCATTTCCCACAGAGCGCTCTAAGGTCGCCTACATCATCACTCTCCTCTCTGGAAAGGCGAGAGAGTGGGGAACGGCACTGTGGGATGCTCAAGTTTCATGTTGCTTCACTTATAGAACTTTTACTGAGGAAATGAGGAAGGTTTTTAATCGTTCCTTCACAGGACATCAGGCAGCTAACCAAATACTTCAGTTACGCCAGGGAGCACGTTCTGTCTCTGACTATGCCATTGATTTCCGGACTCTAGCTCCCTCTTGTGACTGGGACGAGAAAGCTCTTTTTGACTGTTTTCTCCATGGGCTTACAGACTCAGTGAAAGACGAGCTTGCAGCTCGTGAACTCCCCTCGGACCTGCAGGGACTCATTGACCTGGCAACACGTGTTGACGCACGCAAGCGGATTCGACGGTCTGAACGGCAGCCTTGTTTCACACCATGCACCTCTGCACCAACCTTAGACACTTCCGAGGCACCCCCTGAACCCATGCAGATAGGCCGCACACCCATCTCACCCAAGGAACGCCAGCGCCGCAGAGATAACGGCGCCTGCTTCTATTGCGGCCAGACCGGTCACGCTGTGCGCTCCTGCCCACTAAAAGGGCAGGCCCCCCCGTAGTTCTGGGGATGCAGGGGGGCCCCGCATCTGTTTCTTCCCCGGACCAACGATCATGTTTTTCCGTGACTTTGACCCATGACGACCAATCCCACGTCACTCACGCACTAGTCGACTCCGGGGCCGATCAGAACTTAATCTCCTCTTGCACTGCCTCCAAGTTCAATATTCCTCTCACGCCCTTGCATCAACCCTTCGTGGTTCAGGCTCTTGATGGCAGCAAATTAAACCCGATTACCCACCGTACTGCCCCCATCACCTTACAGTTTTCAGGAAACCACACAGAGCTCATTTCGCTCCTAATTGTTCATAATGCACATGCACCCATTGTTTTAGGCCTCCCTTGGCTAAGGCTGCATAACCCACACATTGACTGGGTCAAAAGAAGGGTCCTGGATTGGAGTCCCACCTGCCTCTCTTCATGTCTACGCTCCGCCCCTATGGGCCAAACCTTGTCTACGCCACGAGAGGTGATCCCCGACCTAACCAGGGTTCCCACAGATTATCATGACCTAAGTCAGGTGTTCAGTAAGTCACGGGCTATCTCTTTACCTCCACACCGCCCTTATGATTGTGCGATTGACCTTCTTCCCGGCACCTCTCCCCCCAAGGGGCGACTTTACTCCCTCTCTCGCCCTGAGAGAGAGGCCATGGAACAGTACATAAAGGAGTCACTTGCCGCAGGGATCATCCGCCCATCCTCTTCGCCAGCAGGGGCAGGGTTCTTCTTTGTGGAAAAGAAGGACAAATCCCTCAGACCCTGCATTGATTACAGAGGGCTAAATGAGATCACGGTCAAGAACCGCTACCCCCTTCCTCTGATGTCATCAGCCTTCGAACTTCTCCAGGACGCCCGTGTCTTCACTAAGTTGGATCTGAGAAACGCCTACCACCTTGTCAGGATACGGGAGGGTGATGAGTGGAAGACTGCCTTCAACACACCCACCGGCCATTATGAGTATCTAGTGGTTCCTTTTGGCTTAACCAATGCGCCGGCAGTGTTTCAGACCCTCATAAATGATGTTCTCAGGGATTTTCTCAATGTCTTTGTCTTTGCCTACCTGGACGATATTTTGATTTTCTCACGCTCAGTCAAGGAACACAGATCCCACGTTCGCCAGGTCCTGCAACGGCTACTTGAGAATAAACTTTAGGTCAAGGCAGAGAAATGCGAGTTTCATTGCTCGTCCACATCCTTTTTGGGATATTGCATCTCCCCTGAGGGCATCCAGATGGACCCCACCAAGGTGAAGGCAGTCACCGACTGGCCAGTACCGTCATCAAGACGCGAACTCCAACGCTTCTTAGGGTTCGCCAATTTTTATCGCCGTTTCATCCGGAGCTACAGCATGGTCGCGGCCCCACTTACGACCCTCACGTCGTCCAAGATCTCATTTAAATGGAACCACCAGGCAGACATAGCCTTCAGGGATCTTAAACAGCGCTTCACCACTGCACCTATCCTCATCTTTCCCGACCCCTCTCTCCAGTTTGTCATGGAAGTAGACGCGTCCGAAACTGGGGTGGGGGCCATCCTGTCCCAGAGGTCCACTGAGGACAACAAACTTCACCCATGCTCCTTCTTCTCCCGCAGACTCACACCCCCTGAACGCAACTACAACATTGGGGACCGTGAACTATTGGCGGTCAAATTGGCCCTAGAAGAATGGAGGCATTGGCTGGAAGGGGCCGACCACCCCTTTCTTGTGTGGACTGACCATAAAAACCTAGAATACCTAAGAACGGCAAAAAGACTCAACTCACGCCAGGCACGGTGGTCGTTATTCTTTTCTCGTTTCCGCTTCACGCTGTCGTATCGCCCTGGTTCCAAGAACGCTAAACCTGACGCCCTCTCTCGCCAATTCTCCACTTCTCAGGACGCATCCACCACAGAGACTATCCTTCCTCCCCAATGTCTTGTGGCAATAACCCGGCTTACTGTGGAGCAGCTTGTCCAGCAGACCCTCAAACGGGAACCAGGCCCAAGCACCGTCCCACCTGACAAGCTCTTTGTTCCAGTCTCTGTACGACCACAGGTGTTGGACTGGGCTCACAGTTCCAGACTGGCATGCCATCCTGGGGCAGCACGCACTCTCTTCCTCCTTTAACAGCGCTTCTGGTGGTCCACGATGAAGGAGGATGTCAAGAACTTTGTGGCGTCCTGTGACACCTGTGTCAGGAACAAGGTCACCAACCGCCCTCCAGAGGGCTTCCTTAGACCGCTCCCCATTCCCCACCGCCCTTGGTCCCACATCTCCATCGACTTCGTCACCGGCCTACCACCATCCCAAAACAATACCTGCATCCTGACCATTGTGGATCGCTTCTCTAAGTCTGCCCATTTCATACCACTACCGAAACTCCCGTCTGCGAAGGAAACAGCTGAACTCCTAATCAACCATGTCTTCCGACTTCACGGACTCCCAGTCGACATCGTCTCGGACAGAGGCCCCCAGTTTTCTGCCCAATTCTGGAAAGCCTTTTGCAACCTCGTCGGTGCTAACCCCAGCCTTTCTTCCGGTTTCCATCCCCAAACTAACGGCCAAACGGAACGAGTTAACCAGGAGCTGGAGAAATCTTTAAGATGCATGGCCACCCGGGATCCATCCTCCTGGAGCCGCTTTTTACCCTGGGTCGAGTACGCCCACAACTCGCTTCCTACCTCCTCCACAGGCATGTCCCCCTTCCACTGTTGCCTGGGCTATCAACCACCCCTCTTTCTGACCCAGGAAGAGGAGGTAGCCGTCCCCTCAGCCCAAACCTTTATCCGGCGCTGCAAGAGAACATGGCAGCGTGCCCGCAACCAACTACGGCGCACCGTAAGTGCCTTCCAAAGCCAGGCTAATCGTCATCGGTCACCAGCCCCTAGATATCTTGTCGGCCAAAGGGTCATGCTGTCTGCACGTGACCTCCCCCTCAAGACCACATCCAAGAAGATTTCACCAAGATTCATCGGACCTTTCACCATCACCCGGATCATAAATCCATGCTCCGTCCGACTAGCTCTACCACTCTCTATGCGCAGAATCAATCCTACATTTCACGTTTCCCAGATCCGCCGACTGGTCCCCTGTCCACTATCTCCACCCATCCATCCCCCTCCCCCCCCTCGACTCATAGACGGAGGTGAAGCCTTCACAGTCCGTAGACTCCTCAGGTCTCGCCGCCGCGGTCGTGGTCTCCAGTACCTGGTGGACTGGGAGGGCTATGGCCCTGAGGAGCGGAGTTGGGTACCAGCCAAATTCATCCTGGACCGCTCCCTAATCGCTGACTTTCATAGACTTCACCCTGAGGCGCCTACTAGAACGCCAGGTGGCGTTCTTAGGGGGGGGGGTACTGTCACAAACCGTCAAGCTACAGCTCTGCCATGATCATATAAGCACTCCTGCTCCACGTTCCCAACCACTCCTTGCTTCTTGCCACCTCACCTTCCGCTCTCAACACACCTGTGCATTATCTCCAATCATCCTCCTTACCTATTTAAACCACGCTCTGCCACAGTCACGTTGCCAGATTATTGTGTGCCTTTCGTAGCCCAATTTTCCAGCGTTACTTTTATGTCTCGACTACCTGTTACCGACCACGCTTCGTTTCTTCTCGACCACGCCACTGTCTCACGTTTGGATTTCACGCTCACGGAGTTTTGTTATCGACCCTTGGATTTGCCTCAACGACCACGAATTCGGATCACGGACCTTCTCTTGTCTCTCTGGCTCTGAACCTTGCTCACCTTCGACCACGATAAAGCTTTGCAAAACCAGCCACCAACCTGTGCGGCGTCTCCATTCGCCCGCCGGTTCTCCACGTCTCTGCAACACTGCGCGAATCGCGCTGCACACCAAGTTTCCTCATCGGCTCTTTGCACTTCCGCATTCCTGCACAGGACACACAAGGCGCTCTCGCCGACTCGCGGCGCTTTAGCATTCCTCACAGGTCCACGCTGCACACAGAGCGCTCACACGCGCTTCCGCATTCCAGCGAGACTCTGCTCACGCCACAGCACAGAGCTAAACCGGCACTTTCTCTTTGATCCACTCGGCCGGCTCAGTCTGCTACACAAGCACTACCACATATCACAGGTCTAACTCTGCGCTTGGATCCATCACGCCCTCTAGCGCCCCGTGACAGAGTTAACTTGAGGGATCCAGAATTTCTGTCTGAGCATAGATAGCAGGTAATTTCGACCACAGTGTCCATATCTTTGATGAATGTCACTTAGAATTAGAGCGGAAATTCTTGAGTGCTTAGAGAGAATCGCAGGATGTTTAGATTCTTCTGACATATTTGCTTTGTTAAGCCTACCACTCACTCTTAATATTTTCTTCTGAAGCACAGGGTCAAGTTTGTACAGTTGACTTCTTTTCTTTACAGGAATGTTCATTTTCAAAGCCTCAATTTCTCCTGAGAAGTGTTGTTTCTGACTGAACTGAATGAGCTGTATTTCGGCTTGATTTAAGTCTTCCAGGCTCAGTGATTTACTTCTCATTCTTCATTTGTAATTTTGCATTTGGCCCTGTAGTAGAATTGCCTGTTTTTCTGGGTCTTTTTCTGATTCTGCGATGGTTGCTTGGAATTGTTTTCTTGCTTTACATAACTGCAACAGTGTTTCTTTGAGTCTTAACATCCATGCTATTGCTCTTTTCAATTGAAACCAGCCTGAGTAGTAATTTGTTAACTTGCTCAAGGGGCCATTGCTTTCAAAGATGTTGAGAACATTGGCTTTGATTTCATTTTTGATTTCAGGGTCTTGTTCTGGAACTTGACTCATCTTATCTGGTCTTTGTGGCCATTCTTTTTCTGGCTTTAACAAGAAGTTGGGACCTTTTAACCATGTTTCTGCTTGGACAAAGTCCTTTGCTTCAAGACCTCTAGTAGCTTGATCTGCAGGATTCTGTGATGATTTGACATACCTCCACTACAGAGGAGTCGTAGCTTCCCTTATTAGTGAGATCCTGTTTGCCACAAAGGTTTTGAAGCGAGCACTCTCACTCCCGATATAGTTAAGCACTGTAGTGCTGTCTGTCCAGAAAACAGACTGCTATAGGGGGATTTCAAGTTTTTTTCTTAGTATTTTGTCTATTTTAACAGCTACTGGTGCCGCTGTCAGTTCGAGTCTGGGAATTGTGATTTGTTTTAGTGGGCTAACTCTCGATTTACCTATTAAAAAAAGAACCATATTTTTGATTATGTTCATTTTTAAGTACCAGATAGGATGCCGTGCCATAGGCGCTCTCGCTGGCATCAGAAAAGTGATGCAGCTGTGCTTCCGTTATGTTTCTAAAGTTCTCTGGCTTTACGCACCTCTGGATTTTGAAGTCTGAGAGTTGACTTAACTCCTCTAGCCATCTGACCCACTGATTGGCATGCCTGCCATCAATCTCCTCATCCCATCCGTATCCTTGTTTACACATATCCCTTAAAAGGAGTTTGGCTGGTAGGATGAGTGGCACCAGAAAGCCAAGGGGATCATAAATTGAGTTGACCATTGAAAGTATACCCCTTTCTCTATTATGTTCTTCATGAAATTACTGTAATCTTCAAGCAAGCTTAAGTTTCTTTGTAGCTTCCTTTTTAGGTTAGCAGCACGCAGTTCAGCAACACATCGATTGTTCGGCATTTTGACAGATTTATTTTTCAATGGCAATTTCACACAATAATGCCCGTTCTCAAATTTTGTGTTTTCTTGCACTGACTGCAAGAATTGTTTGTCCTCCAGTGACATTTCCTTCTTTTCATAGTGGGGTTCAGGAAAGTCTGAGTTATACTGTTGAATCAACAATCGCTCTATTTCCATCACTGAGAGACGATTAACTGTATGCTGAGGCATTTTAGACTTCTCCACAGTGTTGCTGTCCCTTTTAATGTTTCCATTCACCACCCAGCCCAGCGCAGTTTTCACAGCATAAGGCCCATCTTGTTGGCTCCAATGCCTTCGAATTGTTGGCTCCAATTAAAAGATCCACCTTTGCATTAATGCTAGGTATGCTTACTTCACTCAAGTACGGCCATTTGCTGAAATCTTTTTGTTTTAGAAGGTTCTCGTTTTGAACAGGAATGTTACTGTGTGTAAAGACTTTAGGAAGCTCAAAATACTTGTCCTCCAGCGCACACACTTCCAGGTCTGTGAGTATAAAACTGTTAACTAGCTTTTGCTGACCCGGCTTATCCTGACACATAGTACTCAGTAGAATTTGAGTTGGCTTACCTTTCAGGTTCAATTTCTTTCTCAACTCTTCAGTGCAAAAGGTAGCCGTACTCCCTGCATCCAAAAAGGCATATGTTTCTACATATCTGTCACTTTTTCCCAATTTGACCTTTACTGGTGCTATTGACAGCACACAGTTATCTCCTGCTGACTCCGAGAAGCTACTTGATTGGTAGTTAAGGGAGACCTGGGCACATGAAATCGTTTTGTCTGATGATTTAACATCCATTGTATCTTTGTGGCCGTCCTTAATGTGTAAAATATCTGGGTGTTTCTGGAAGCATTCCCTACATTCCATTCTTTTCTTACACATCTTGCTAATATGACCTTGAGTTAAGCATCCAAAGCACAAGCCCTTAGACTTCAAGAATTCCACCCGTTCCGTATGTGGTTGCTCTTTCACTGCATGACTCAAGAGCATGGGCTTTATAGCAGTACATACATGGTTTCTTAAAGGCATTGGTCTTGGGTGTACTGACCTGTTTTCTTGATGCATCTGAAGGCTTTCTTTTTTTTTCATGCATATATTGGTTGCAAAGCTGCTCTTGCTTATGCCTTTCTTGGAATACTTCTCTTTCGGATTCGCGTTCACTGCTACAACATTATGGTTATCCAGTATGTCTCCAAAGAGAGGGTCCATAACCACTTTTGCTTGATGGTCAATAAAGTCAATTAAATGAGTAAATCTGGCTCTTACTCCCTCTCGCTCTTTGATGTCAAAAGCTTTCGATCGCCACCTTTCTTTCATCTTGTACGGCAACTTTGAAATTACAACTTTCATATTGGTAGGATTGTCCAGTTCTTCCATAGACTCTCCATCCTCCAATGTGTCACGACAACCTATCAGGAACAGAGCATATGCACTCAATGCTTTACCATCATCAGACTTGATCTGAGGCCACTTTAAAGCTTTATCAATATAGGCCCTTGCTATGATCAGTTCATCTCCATAATGCCTTTGAAGAAGTCTTTTTGCTTCTTTGAAAGCTCTGCTTGACGGCATATATTCACTGCTTCCGATTAACTCTTGGTGCTGCCAGTGACATGGCATTTATTTTACTTTTCCCCACAGCTGAACGACAAGGTGAATAATTTCTTTGCTCTGTTTTCGATTCTAATTGCTTCAGATGAATTCCTTTCCTTTGCTTGGATCGTACACTGCTTCTGCCATCCTCTGAATGTTCATACTCATTTAGTACCATTATTTTAGCATTGCTTTCAGCAAGAGCGGTTTCAATTTCAAGTTCTTCCATTTTTGCTGTGAGCTGCATCTTTTCGATTTCGAGTTGTTGTTTTTTCTTTAAAGCTGCTGCTCTTGCCAGCAAAGCTGCCTGTTTTGATTCCTCTCGTGCACGTGCAGACAGTATTGAGGAGGAAATTGATCCACTTTCAATATCTGAACCATGCTTCTGTTTTGATTTAGTCCTGTACATGGATACCTGTGAGGC